>NW_006159864.1:1051964-1055877 GCF_000334495.1 Tupaia belangeri chinensis | reverse complement strand
ACAGAAGGCAAGACACCCCCCCTCGGGGGGGAATGGCAATGCCACAATCCCTTCTCCTCCATGGAATTTTGGTCATGAATGCACATGTGCCAGGCCTGAGTTTTAAGTTGCCTGGTCTGGGACTAGAACTGTGGTCATCTATGTGGGAGTCCAACAACATAGCCATTATGCCATTTGCTGGGCCTACAATGTATTTTTTTTGTAAATCATGTTTACAGAAAGTGTGGAAGCTGCTGGTATGGATTACTTTCAAATTTTGCAGGATTATGAATAATCTTTTTAATATCTTGGGTACTTGTCTTCTGTGATTTTGGCAAAGGGCAAAGGCTCCATGTGTCAGGTGGGCTCCCCCCAACTCTATGTGAAATTGCTTCTTCTGCAGGAAAACTAGGACTGCTCGCTGCCTAGGTTGCCCCCCAACCCCATGGCAACCACAGGAACATGGAGCCCTGAACACAGGGACTGCTCAGGCCTGGACCCATCTGTCTGCCCTCACTCACCTTCCTTGGATACTTGTATGGGGCGGTCACCAACTTCACATGCTCCTGCAGCTCCTTGGTGAGCTGGTCCCGGTCATGGGACAGAAATTGTGGGGTCAGGACAATAAACGCCTTTACCACCTGCAGGATGAAAGCAGAGGCTTGCAATGAATTCCAACCTATTATACTATTTTACAAGTAGATGCTGATTATTTTACTTTAATTTACATTTAATCACATGTATCTTTGCAGTGTATAACATTGCTCTTTCCAGCATGAATACCATGCATGTCAGTCAAGATAAAGACATTACTATATATATTATCATCAGCAAATAACTTTCCTTTCTTTGTCAATTAAATGTACTTTTTTTTCTTCCCTTGTTCCCCTCCTTCTACTACCAACCCCCACATTATCCCTATCCTTATTTCCTTTAGTATCTACAGTTCCCCTCCCTGATTCTATATAAGTAGATGTTGATTAAAAGAATGGGAAGGTGAGTTGAACCTTGAGTCTACGGTGGTTAAGAGCATAGGGATTTGGGGAAAAGAGTGGGTTCAAACTCTCCTACTTCCAATTTCTGCTCTCTGCATTGGAAAATTACCTGACCTCACTTAACCTCAATTTCCTTCCCTGCAAAATGGGGACAATAAAAGTTCATTCCTCACAATATTTCTGTAGAAATTCCACTGAGATTGATACTGAACTTCAGCTGTGAAATACTGCTTGCTTTTTTGACCAAAAATGAAGACTTCTGCTGAGACTTGCCCCTCTAGAATCATTTCTCATGGGTAGAGCTCTACTTCTGTCTCCTTCTCTCCATTTCTCTCTGTCTCTCTGTGTCTCCCTGTGACTTTTACTTTTTTCTTCTTCTTTTTTTTTTTTAAGGTAAAGTATTCTCTGGGCTCTCAAGTCCTTCTTTTATTGTGCTAATTGCTGCCTTTCCCCATTTCATTTAGGAAAGGCACAAACCCAGGCCGGGCCCATCCTGAGATGGATACTGAACTTCAGCTGTGAAATATTACTTCTGTGTGGTGTGCTTGCATACTGTGTGGATTCCATATTTTTGCTTTTTAAAATTAAAATCTAATTTTTTATTATCTTCTTTCTTTCTTCTTTTTCATTTCATTTTTTCTCCTTCTTTCCTCATCTCTAATCTTTTCCTTTTTTCTTTATCTTTACTCATTGGCTGTTCAGCCTTTATGCACTGTGTCTAGACAGGCCCAAGTGAATAGGATACAAACATCTGAATACAATTAGGGTCAGAATATTCGTCCATTCCCACTGAATCTGATGCACAAAGAGTGAAAATGGAACAGAAGAGAGATTGCAGATCACCTTCTCCTGTATGCCTCTGAACACTCAGATTGAACTTCAAGAATTAGGAAGAAATGCACCACCCATCAAATGACTAGAAATCACCACAGGGTCACAAGAAATACAGGAAAGCAAGAATATTCCTCTCCTCCAAGGGAAAAGAATAACATCTTTTCATCCTCAGACAGTACAATGAAACTCATGTAAGTGTCTGATAAAGAATTTAGAATATTCATAATGGCAAAGCTAACAGAGATGGGAGAGAAAAGAGACAATGAACTGCAGAAGAGGCAGAAGAAAGGAACTGATGAGTTCCAGGTGAGGAAATTCTTATAAGATCAAAAAAGAGGAAATACAAACTATAAAAAAAGAATCAAGTGGACCTGTTAGAGATGAAGGCTATAATATAGGAAGTCAAAACCTTCCTTGAAAGGATTAAAAGCAGACTAGATCATACAGAATATCAAATCTCAGTTGTAGAAGATAGACTCACTGGCCGAGAAAAATCCACCACAAAGACTGAGAAAATGGCCCCTCAAGAATGAGAATAATATATGAGAAATACTAGATACCATCAAACATACAAACTCCGAATAATAGGTATCCCAGAAGGTGAAGAGACTCACAAGGGCATTGATAATCTATTCCATGAAATCCTACAAGAAAACTTTCCAAACTTAGAGAGGCATTCAAAGATCCAGTCCCAAGAAATACAAAGGACCCCAAATAAAATCAACCCAAGAAGATCTTCTCCAAGATACATTATAGCCAGATTGACCAAAACCACAGAAAAAGACAAGACAGTAAGATTGGCAAGAGAGAAATGTCGTTACCTACAAAGGATATCCTATCAGGCTGACAGCAGATCTCTCATCAGAAACAATGTGAGCGAGGAAAGAATGGGAAAATATATTCAAAGTGTTAAGGGAAAAGCAATTTCAACCAAGAATACTATACCTGGCATGATTGTCCTTTATATGGGAAGAAAAGACAAGAATATTCTCAGATAAACAAAACCTGAAAGAATTTACCAACACCAGACCAGATCTCCAAGAAGTTCTGCAGGGAGTGCTACACCAGGAAAATTAAATACAGACACACAGAAATAAGAGTTCAAAAAACTAAGAAAATGGCCCAACTTAATCATAGGCACAAGTCTGGAGTTGAATATTATATCCCAGAATTTAATCAGGAAGATCGAACCATGACAGAAGATAAAGTACATGAAACTAAACTGGTGAAATAGAATTTCATGACTTTTGACTAAAACATTGCTGATTTTCTTCTAGGCTTTGTTTTCCAATTTTAGGGATCTTTGTCCTGTCTTGAGCTGCCGATAGATTCATGTACTTACTATTTGAACAGAATCCCAAACTGTTTCGTGGCTTTAAGTTTTAAACATAGTTCCTTCGCATTTCTTTGATTTATTAAAGCTAAAACTGCTTTTCTTGAAATTAAAAAATATAGTAAAAAATATATAATTAATGACTATAGTAAGTTACATAGCATCAGCTAGGTACTACCTTATAGCATAGGCATTCTACTCAGAGTTTCACTCCTAAAGTCAGACATATATTTACAGATATGTATATATCAGCTGAACTTCCTATTGAAAATAGTTAGATTATTTAAGAAATTATGTGAATCAAAAAAATGTGGGGGGAAAAAGAAAGACAGCAGCCTCCCAATTGACCTCTATTTCTTAGTATCCACCCCACTGCCTGGTTTATGGAAGATGCTCAGTAATTATTTGTAACAGATAAAATTGTATAAAACCTAAAAATAATTTTTAAAAAAGAAATTTCATGAGGTAATTAAAAAGTACAGCTAGCTTAATTTTCTCATTACTCCTTATCATTATTTTTACTATTATTGTATAAGCAGTTCTGTGCCTAGAATCCAGCAGACATTGAATAATTGCTAGTAATTTATTATTTTTACATCAGTGATGATATCCCACTGTAACACACAAGGCCTCATCTATGCAGGCACTCAACAAACACTTGTCAAGTTGATGAACAGGCTTGATGCCACTTTGCTTAGATTCCTATTCTGATTCCACCCCTCGTTAGTTGTATGTGGCCAAGATATAATAACCCCCTAATGTTTCCCTTTTC
>NW_006159864.1:1048557-1051933 GCF_000334495.1 Tupaia belangeri chinensis | reverse complement strand
AGAGTGTGTATTTGGGTTTTGTGAGAGTTAAATGATTCGGCACATAGAAAGGGTTTGCTACGTATTAGCTGTCATCACTATCCAGGATCTTTTTCAGTCATGGATGAGGTCACAGTGCCACCCTGTGACCGTATCACGTAAGTGTACACGTACTAACTCCACCCTTGACTAGGTACAAGGCACGGCCTGGAGATCTCCCCATCCCCACCCCACCTGCTTTTCAAGTGCCACCTCCAGACACAGTGATGATGGTGTCCTCACCTCTCCTCGAGTTGAGTCCGGGCTGCTCACCACGGCTGACTCTGCCACCGCTGGGTGTTCTGCCAAGGCATTCTCCACCTCTGCCGGCCCAATGCGGTACCTGGAGGACAAAGAACATCCATTGTTCTGATAGATGCCAAAGCTGGGGTGCACTTCTTTCTCAAGCCTTGTCAGAGACCCATGACCTTTCTGTGTCATGGGCCCAAAATGTGAAGTTTGGCCATTCTATGCTGAGAAATACAAGGCTCAGATGTCCCCCAGGCCTCATCGCCTCATTGCCTCTTACGGGAGAGGAGAGAGGATGCTCCTTCCTCCCAGAGCTCTGGGAACTCAGTCTGAGCAGCTGACCCCGGCAGGTAATCTCTGGGGAACCTCAAACTTTGTCTTAAATATTTATGCAAAGTCTGCCTCTATTCTCCCATTATATTACATGCTTTGTTTTATTTTATTTTGTCTTTTGTTGTATATACTATATAAAGGTATTCAGTCTGATGCTTTGATAAACATATAGGTAATGAAATGGTTACTACAATCAAGGAAATAATTATATCTATCTTATCACGTGTGTCTGTTAAGAGCACTTAAATTTACTCTCTTAGCACGTCTAGTAAAAAAATAGTATATATATGTAATAGTATATATATATAGAGAGAGAGAGATGTACATAATATATACATATTTTTCAATAAGTTTTCTAAATTAAAAAAATAAATAAACTCAATTTCCAAACCAGCAGAGAGTGTAATGTTTATATTGCTGGACTCGTAGTCGACTGCAGTTTGAGTCCCAGATCCAGTGGTTTAAAAAACTCATGCCAGGCACATGTACATGTGCACTCAAGATCTTGAGAGAAGAATGGAGGAGAAGATATTGTGGCATGGCCATCCCTCCTGTGGAAGATTTCTTACCTTCTTTCTTTCTGTCTCTCTCTGTCTCTTCAGTGAGCATACACGCCCTATAGCAAAAATATCTTAAAACATCCAAGATTGTTACTCTGATATAATGTGTCTTTCTTTCTTTTTCTTTTTACCATGTAGAAGTTAGGGATGGGGGCTCAGAACCCTTGGTTCAAATCTAGATTCCACCCTGCACTATCTTTGAGACTTTAGGCAAATTTCTTCACGGGTCAGCAACCTAGTTTCCTCATCAGTATAAAAGGGATAACAATCATGTTTTGTTTCTTGTATTGAGAAGTGGGTTCTATAAAGCACTCTGAGAGAGTTTCAGGCAGTAAGAACCCCATTGGGATAGTCACCTTTTATAATGCTTCTATTTGACACCTCGTGCCACATTGAAGCACAAACATGAAATGAGCACCTCAAAATCGTGAGGAACAAAACAAAGTTTTCTATCTTCAAGCCACCCTCACTATCTTTAAATTCCATATCTTATTTTGGTTGCCCTTCCAGACCTTCTCCAATTTCATTCTTATTGATTCTCTGGATGTAGGGCTTGGGGAAGCTCCCAGACACTTGGGACCAAGGCACAACAGACATGGCTCTGCTCAGAATTAGGCTGAGGCTCCATTGCCTGTGCATGGAGAAGTGTCTTGGCAGGTAAGAGCCCATGAGGCACACGAGGGTGACAGCAACCGCCCAGCCAGCCACACCTACCCAGAGGCATTGATCACGTCATCGCTTCTGCCCAAGAACCAGAAGTAGCCATCTGAATCGACAGTCGCTCGGTCCCCTGTGTTATAAAAGTCCCCACATTCCACTTCAGCTGTCTTCTCTGGGTTATTCTGCAAGGCGAACAGAGACACTCTCTTGAAGGCAATGTGTTGAGAGATAATGAGCCGAAATCTTGGGTCTGAATCTTGCCTCTGACTTTTCTGGTACCTGGGCAAGTTTAGGAATCTTCTTGAGAATGTTCTTGTAATATGTGAGCACTCAGTGCATGGTACTGCTCCATTTGTGAACATCATTAAGCTGACTTTAATGACAATTTTTTAAAATTTATGATTAAAAAGTGTGTGTGCACACATGTAAGGAAGAGAAATAGAGAAAGAGAAAGACAGAGAAGAGAGAGACCCTGTCAAGAGATTATATCATAATTCCATTCCCCAGCACTCCAGCTCATTGGGATCTTGGCCACATACTGAGTATATTTTCAGGCAACTTGAGAGATCTGAACCCCTGGTTGGCCATGTGGCTTCCAGCACTGCAGTTCAGGCAGCTACCAGCAGCACCAACATGCTAGGTCTTAATGACTAACTTTAAAAGCAAAAGCTCACTTTAGGCATTCCACTAGAATACAATTTCAATTAGGGTGTGAGCCCTGTTATTTTATTCACTGCTTTAAGGTCAGAATTTGCACAGTGCAAGCACAGATAAACATTTGATGACTGGGGTCAGCAGAGAGCATAGCACTTGTATCACTGGACTCCCATATGGCCAACCATGGTTTGAGCCCCAGACCCAATGGCTTGAAAATCACACCAGCAGTATGTGAGTGCATGTCCAAGATCTTAGGGGGAGAATGGAGAAGAGATTGCGGCATAGCCATCCCCCGCAAGGGAATGATTTCTCACTTTCCCTCTCACTGTTTCTGTCTCTCTCTCCAGTGAGCATACATGCCCTATGGCAAAAACCTCTTTAGAAAACCATATTTGATGATATTCTTCCCAAAATACCATTTCATTTGATCTTTAGAGAAAGCCCATGAGGCTTATACTATTTTAAGAGCTATCAAAACAAAATTTAGCTAAAATAAAAGAAAAATATTTATTATAGCTTTAGTTACAACTGATTTTTTGTTATGAAAATGATACTATTTTCCACTTTGTGATAAATTTTTGTTTAAAAAAAAGGCGTTTTAGGCCCAGCGATGAGGTGTGCATTTCTTGCTCGGACACAGTGTTCTACTGGCTTGGAACACATGGGAGGCCCATGTGCAATTTCTAGTTCAACCTAAGGCTGGGTATGCTGGCTATGACTGTAATCCTAGCAAATCCAGGAGGCTGAGGCATGACGATTACAATAAACAGACTTTCTTTCTTTCTTTCTTTCTTTCTTTCTTTCTTTCTTTCTTTCTTTCTTCCTTCCTTCCTTCCTTCCTTCCTTCCTTCCTTCCTTCCTTCCTTCCTTTCTTTCTTTCTTTCTTTCTTTCTTTCTTT
>NW_006159864.1:1046396-1048375 GCF_000334495.1 Tupaia belangeri chinensis | reverse complement strand
AAAGAGGAAAAAGCACTTTCCTTGGGGAATGGTCATGACACAGCCCTTTCTCCTCCCTCCCTCCCTCTTTTCTGGATTTTGGACACACACGCACATGCAGGGTCAGTCATATAGAATCCAGCTGCCTTAACCACCAGGCAATGGAGTCAGCCCAAGGGATATTCCTTCTTAAACAAACAAACATTTTAAAATTAAAAAAAGGAATTGATTTGAAGAGAACTATAAAGTAAGTAATAATATATATGATGTGTAGGTATGGCAAAAAAACAGTGGCTGTGGACATGGATGACTGAAATTAGGAAACATTGCACCAAGGGGGACTGTAATGTCCCACCCCCTTCATGTGCTGTTGTTTTTTATAATTATTTATTTTATTTTACTTATCCATTCTTTTTTTTTTTTTTTTTTAGTTTGACCAGAGAGAGACAGAGGGTGAGACTGAGAGAGAGAGGAAGTGAGAAAGCAAGCCACCAGATTCAGGACTTGAACCCTGGTCGGCCATGTGGGAGTGTCCAGCGCCTTAACCACCACACCACCTGCCGGTCCCCATGTGCTGTTTGAACTGCCGTCTCAGAGGACTATGTTTTGAAAGAGTTGGCTTGACACACACCTATGGACATGTCTTCCCTAAAGGGAAGGAATTTTCTTGATGTCAGTCATCTCAAGTGGGCCCTGACACTGAGGATGAACCCCAGGGAAGGGAATTTTATCTCTCTCTCACCTTGGACAGACTGTTCAGATCCTAGAAGTATCTCTCTCTCTCTCTCTCTCTCTTTTTTAGAGAGAGAGATTTTTGCTATATAGAGGCAGAGAGACAGGAAAGCAAGAAATCAACCCCCAGAGGGGACAGTCATGCTGAAATCCCCCCTTCAGTCTCCTCCCAGGATTTTGGGCATGCACACACATGTTCCCAGCATGAGTCTTAAGCCATTATATCTGAGACTTGAACTGTGGTTGACCACATGGGAGTCCAGCGATGTAACCATTATACCATCTGCTGGTGGTCCCATGGAAAAGTATCCTATCTACCACACAGAGGTGGGCAGAGTTCACACCTGTCACCTGGAGGTTGGCAAAGTAAAGGTATTCAAATGAGTTCTTAATCTTGTCTACTTTTTAAAGTGCTACTGGAAAGTAATGTAATGAAAACAGCATTCTATAAAAGTTCAATCTCTTCTTCCCTTGCAGAAACACCAAAACAAACAAACATCCAGAAACCACTTGAACTGACTTTACAGTTGCTTCGAAAAACAGTAAAAGGTTGAAGGCGTGAGTTGGTGGCTGCGGCCTCTGGGCTGGGATGAACCGTGCTCGCGGTGGAGGCAGGGAAGCCAAACCAGAGCCATGGCCAGTACAGTGGTAGCAGTTGGACTGACCATTGCTGCTGCTGGATTTGCAGGCCTTCAGTGGTGGCTATTACAGAGGTGGATTTGAACCCAAAATGACAAAACAGGAAGCAGCATTAATATTAGGTGTAAGCCCTACTGCTAATAAAGGAAAAATAAGAGACGCTCATCGACGAATTATGCTTTTAAATCATCCAGACAAAGGAGGATCTCCTTATATAGCAGCCAAAATCAACGAAGCTAAAGATTTACTAGAAGGTCAAGCAAAGAAATGAATTAAATGTATGATTTTAAGTTCATATTAGTTTATGTATATGAATATCAACTTTTTATAATAAAATGCCTCAAAGCTGCAAAAAAATAAAGAAAAAGAAAAAGAAAAAAGAAAAAAAAAGAAATACACCCAAAAAGAAAGGAAAATTTGGTCACTATTTTATGACTCTGTCTCATTGCAACACAGACATCATCACAAATAGTCACAGTTCACTCAGATTCTAATGTCCGTAGCAGGAAGTAAATGTCAAAACACATCCCTGGCCCGCCATACCTCTTCCCCGCCCGGTGCTCCCCTCCCTCCGCCCCACCCCCAGATTACTGCCCTCTAGCGCCCCCGGGCGGCTGCCGCTTCACTGC
>NW_006159864.1:1034097-1046377 GCF_000334495.1 Tupaia belangeri chinensis | reverse complement strand
TGTATGATGAAGAAAAAAAAAAAAAAAAGTAAAAGGTTTACAACAACCAAGCAAATGCCCATTCAAGAAAAAGTTATCTTCCAGATGGTAGGAAGGTTCTGTGGCATATTCGCTTACCTTTTTTTTTTTCACCTTTTTAAGACAGGCTTTGTCTTGAGCAGGTAAACAGCTCAGTCCTCTGTCTCCTCCCTTACCACAGTTGGAGGGCACAGAGCATATCTTATTTGTGAATTATTCTGTTCCTCTGTTCTAACCTGGCTGGAGGATACCTGAACTACTAACGCAAGGTGCTTGGTTCACACAGCTCAGAATGTAGGTGGAAAAAGACACTACTCAACAAAAGCTATCTATTGAAGATAACATGTATAGTATTCTCAACTGGACTGGTGAGAAACATATTCATGTTAGAATATTCACTTTACAAGCTAAGTGACATATGTGAGGTTAAGCCACTGGGTCCAGGACTTGAACCACAGTCACCTACATGGGAGTCCAGCGACCTAGCCATTAAGCCAACTGCTGGTCCCGAGATAGAAGTTATTAAAAAGAACCAATCAGAGGGACCAGCAGATGGCATAATGCTTACACCACGGGACTCCCATGTAGTCGACCATGGTTCGAATCCTGGACCCAGTGGCTTGAAACTCACACCAGGTACCTGTGCGTGCATGCCCAAAATCTCAAGAGGAGAGTAGAGAGGAGGGGACTGTGGTGTAGCCATCTCCTTGGGAGGTGATTTCTCACCTTCTGTCTTTCTGGCGAGTGTGTGGGCCCCACAGCAAAAATCTCTTTCTCAAAAAAAGAAAAAAATGGAAATTTTGCAGCTGAAAATTACAATAACTGAAAAGAAAAACTTACCAGGAGGTTCAACAGCATATTTCAGCAAGGAAAACTTTAAAAAGGACAGGGAATTTAAAACAGAGCAATCGTACTGAAATAATTAGGTCTAAGGAGCAAAAGGATTGAAGAAAAGTGAACAGAGACTATGGGACTTGTGGGAGAAGCAGAGGAATATATGCATTATAGAAGTCTCAGAAGGAAAAGAGACAGACAAAGAAGAAGAAAGATTATTTGAAAAAATAATAGTAAAAAATTTGCAAAAGTAAGTAAAGACATGAGGACACAAATACAAGAAGATAAAAGAACTCCAAGTAAGATAATCCAAGAGATTCACAATGAGACTCAATATATTCAAATTCTCTGGAACCAAAGAGAAAAAGAAAATCTTGAAAAGATCATCTGTTAAAATGAATTACTCCTACTTAGTCATAGTGTATATTCTTTTATTATGCTTCTGAATTTCAAAATCTGCAAAAATTTTGTTGAGATGTTGGCATTAATATTCATAAGGGATATTGATCTGTAGTTTCCTTCTTTTCTAGTGTCTTTGTCTAGCTTTGTTGTCAGGGTAATGCTGGCTTCATAAATCGAGTTAGATAGTTTTCTCTCTTTAATTTTTTGAAGAAGAGAAGTAATGAAGAAAATGAGGGACAACAGAAACCTAGAGATACACAGAAGACAAATAGCAAAGTGGCAGAAGTAAGTCCTTTGTTATCAATAATTACTTTAAATGTAAATGGATTAAGCTCTCCAATTTAAAGAGATCAGTTGAATGAATAATAAAACATTATCTAACTAAATACTGTCTCTATGTGACTCATTTTAGATTTAAATACACAAATAGGTTGAAATTGAAAGAACCGAAAAGTACATTCTGTGCAAATAGCAATCAAGAGCTGTGGTTATACAAATATCAGACAAAATAGATTTTAAATAACAAATTATTGAAGAAGACAAAGAAGAAAATCTATTAACAGAAGGATCAATTCACAAAGATGTAACAACTATCAACATACATACAGGAAGTATTAGTACTCCAAAATAGATGAAGCAAACATTGTAAATAACATGATCTTATATGTAGAAAAACCTAAAAATTCTACATACTCAAAAAATATTAGAGCTAATCAATAAATCTACCTAGAGAAGTAGAACTAGGAAGATAAACACCAACATTCATAGCAGTGTTATTCACAATAATCAAAAGAGAAGCAACTCAAATGCCCAGCAAGAGATGACTGAAGGGGCCAGGAGGTGGTGTGGTAGTTAGGGGCCAGCAGGTGGTGTGGTGGTTAAGGATGCTGGACTCCCACATGGCTGACTATGGTTCAAGCCCCAGACTTTATGGCTTGCTTGCTCTCTCTCTCTGTCTCTCTCTCTCTCTTCCCCTCTCTGGTCAAATTAAAATAAAGAAAATCATTATTTTTCTTTTTGGAGAGGTTTTCGCTATAGGGCACGTGCGCTAGTCAGACAGGCAGAGACAGAGAGACAGAAAGGGAGAAATCACCCCCCAGGGGGATGGCCATGCCTCAATCCCTTCTCCTCCACTCTCCTCTCAGGATCTTGGGCACACACACGTACTCAGTGCGCGTTTAAAGCCACCGGGTCCAGGACTAGAACTGCAGTTGACTACATGAGAGTCCAGTAACATAGCCATTATGCTAACTGCTGGTCCCAAGAAAATAATTCTTAAAAAAAAAAAAATGACTGGGGACCAGCAGGTGGCATGGTGGTTAAGATGCTGGACACTCCCACATGGCTGATTAGCGTTCAAGTCCTGAATCTGGTGGCTTGCTTTCTCACTTCCTCTCACTCCCACTCTCACCCTCTGTCTCTCTCCGGTCAAATTTAAAAAAATAAATAAATAAGTGAATGAATAAATACAATAAATAATTATTTTAAAAAAAGATGACTGAATATACCAGATGTGGCAATATGCATACAATGGAATATTATTTAGACGTAGAAAGAAATGACATTTTGTTACATGCTACAACATGAAACAACACGCTACAACCTTGAAAATATTATACTAAGTAAAATAAGCCACTTACAAAAGAATGAAT
The DNA here is from genome assembly GCF_000334495.1 of Tupaia belangeri chinensis. NCBI lineage: Eukaryota > Metazoa > Chordata > Mammalia > Scandentia > Tupaiidae > Tupaia > Tupaia belangeri. The sequence goes on along the minus strand of NW_006159864.1, from coordinate 1,043,471 downwards.
GTTGTATGATTCAACTTATAATATCAATGAAGGAGTATCAACATCTCATTATAATGACAACATGTGAACCAGACACACATAAGTGTGGAAGTACATGAGAGGATGTCTGGACAATAAATCGTATCATGCCAATCAAGAAAAAGTTCAACTGTTTTCTATTATCCCATTTCAGTTTAAACAAAATCACTGTGGTTGAACCCAAACATCCATATTTTTTAAAACCTCCTGAAATAATTCTAATGTGCAGGCAGCTTTGAGATCCACACATACATACACATGCATATAAGTGTGTGTGTGTGTGTTTCTTAGTGGTTCTCAAAGTTACCTGAAGATTACATTATAGGACAGGATAGGATGATAGAACAGGATAGGATATTATGTAATACTTAGTGTTTTGTTTTGTTTGGGTTTTGCCAACTTATAGTTATGTTGTTGAGAATTAAGGAGAAGGCCAGCATGTTTGCTTTGGGCAAGAGTGTTACACAAGCTGCAGCATCCCTTGCAGCCACAGTATGACCAAGAGAGATTCCAGTGAAGATATCTACAGAGAAAGGAGATGGAGTGTGAGAACACTTTCACGATCTGGTTACTCTCTATATCCATCCTTAGAAGCTAAGAATCTCTTCCAGGTGGATACTACTAGCCTGAAAGTCCAAGGTTTCTCTGATTATAAGTTCCAGCATATTTCCTTATAGCCCATCATCCCAATCTCCCGTAATACCTGGATTTTCTGATCAGCCTGTGACCCAAACAATAAGGGTTTGGGACCTAGAGTTACCATGTATTTCACATGAGGAAGACACATACCATTTCCAATCTACAGTTTTTCCCTTTGTAAAGTAGAGATAACAAAGCTCCCTGGAGGGAACCAGCAGTTAGCCTAATGGCTATGTCTCTGGACTCCCACGTAGTCGACCGCGGTTCGTGTCCTGGACCCGGTGGCTTAAAACTCACGCCGGGCGCGTGTGCGTGCGTGCCCAAGATCCCGAGAGGAGAATGGAGGAGAAGGGATTGCGGCGTGACCATCCCCCCTGGGGGGTGATTTCTCGCTTTCTGTCTCTATGTCTCTCTCTGTCTGTCTGGCGAGCGCACGTGCCCTACAGTGAAAATCTCTCCAAAAAAAAAAAAAAAAAAGCTCCCTGGAGACTCAACGAGGATAAGTGATTTGATAACCCCCTGCTGCTGGTAAGTGAAATGGTATTATCTGAACTCAGTCAATGCATATATATTTGCTTTATTTTGTTTTGTTTTGTTTTTCATCACTAAAGGGCACATGTACTTGCCAAAGAGAGAGACAGAGAGGATGAAATAGGGGTAGGAAAGCACCCCAAGTGGAAGCAGTGATCACAATGAAATCCCTTCTTCTCCATTTCTATATCCATTCAGGATATTAGGCACATTTCTCATACCTGCCTGGTGGGATTTTCAAGTCACCAGGGCTGGGATTTGAACTAAGGTTGGCCATGTGGTATCTGGTTCCTTTGACCACTAGGCCATAGGGCTGACCCAAAGCCTATATTTGTAACTACGCGTGATCACTAGAACCAAGTCTAGTGGTTTTGAAGCTGATTTTCTTCATAGTGCATTAGCCAGTCCATAAATCACAGATGTGTTAGAATACGAAGGGATGTGGGGATGCTCTGTGGGCTTTGAGTTTTATTAAGCAGGCTTCGTTGAGTTGGAGTGAATAAAAGGAGACCTAAGAGGTTTTCGGAGGCAGAGCTCTTTTGAGGCTAGGAAGGGGAAGCAGGGTGACCTTACCTCATAGCACATGAAGAGGCCAAAGGGCTTGGTGGGTTTCATCCTGATGCCAATGTTTCCTTCTGTGTTGGGAGGCAGGATGTTGCCCTTGCCATCAATGATCTGGAACAAGAGGCCTGTGAACCTCAGCCTGCAGGACTCCCCAGCCCTTCTGCCCCACCCAAATATTGGTCTTGCTCATGGGCACCAATGGGAATACATGGAATAGTGATGTGGAAGCCCTGTCAGGAAATAGAATAATACATAGTGATTGAACGTTTTAAAAAAAAATTGGTGTAATAATTATAATAATCTGGAAAAAAATGAAAAGCTATTGGCTGATGATGAGGAGGATTTTAATGTCTTTGTATTGACTGGTATGAATGGTACTCCTTCTGCAAAAAGAAATGTAATACACTGTCAAGTTATATGTGATTCAATGTAATATAAACAAGATTATGATAATAAAAAATTTTTAAAAATTATTCTGCATTAGTAGAAGAAACAAATAATCTTTCATTCATAAAAAAAGAAAATAGAATAATACAGTGAAAAGTCTTTGAAATCAGCAAATATGAAATCCAAGTCAAGGGCCTATTTGGGTCCTATGTATGTAAACATCACCAACATGCCTTCAAACTACAAAACATCAACCAAGCAGAACAGAAAGCACAAGGTGGTTAAGGGAGCTTTCAGCACCACCTGCAGGCTCTCCTGACCCCTGTGTGTGATGCCTCTGGCTGCCAGAGTGAGCTGCAGTAGTGCCCAGGTGAATGCAGTTCTCAGTTGATGCCTCCACGGGAAATCAGGAATACCAGGAGGAAGGACAACTGGGACAGGGAAGCAAGGCTGGTTTTGCCACCTGGTGTCACACAATGCTCCAACCCTACTGTATCCTAATTGCTCCCTGCCACTGCTCTTAGGATTAGACCTGGACGTCATAGGGTGAGATGGCCTTGCCCATGGAACCCAGTTTCATCTTCATTCCCCGGAAGACAGCACAAGTTAGTCCCTGTTCAAAAAAGAGAGAGAATTGGAGTTGAGCAAAGAGTCCAGGCAGATCATACAGCAGCAAGAACCACCCACAGCCTCCTTTGCTCATGGACGTTATTCGATGGGGCACAAAGAGCCCCATAGGAAAGCCGAAAGGTCTGGATGCCAGGCTTGAGAGTTAATCCATCTCTATCCAGCACATTCTGCTGCACCCACATGAGCTGGGCATGTGCTAGGTGCAGGGACTATAAAATGCAGTGCAGAGGCAAGGAAAAAGGCAAAGGGCACTCCCTGGGTTCTGAGCATGTAACATGGGGTATAGCATGTGTCAGTGTTCTGGGTGAAGGTCAGGCATCCATTGAACAAACATTTACTTGGGATTGTTGATCAGTGACAGGAATTCTGCCTTAACTCCCTCTCAGACTCAGTTGAGATCGTTCAGACTGTGCTGGTCTCTCTGCTAGCACTGCCCACCCTATTTGTCTTCCTGATTAATTTTTTTCTCCCTTTATGACAGTCTCAAATATCATTCTTTCTCCAGCTAAGTGCTTTACAGTCAAAACAGACCAGGGTTTGACTCTCGACTCTCCCATGGACTAACTGTGTGCAGATGAATCCCGAGGTCTCCTCCTCCACCAAAGGAGAGCAATGATAACAGCTTGTGAGTGTGCAGAATACTCCTTGCACAATGTAAGGCACATGCCAAGTATTCAGCGAATGACCATAACTAGCTACTACTTGGGCCCCAAGAAAAGTCAGTTGGAAGATTCTCCTTCTGCAGTATTTCCCCTATTACAGCCACAGGAGATCATAATGATTTCTGTTCATTTCCCTTGGTAGATAATGGGCATCCCAAGAATAGACAGCTCATCCACCTCTGCACTCCCAGCCCCTGGCATAAAACCTACCTAAAAACAACAAGGACAGTAGTAACTGCCATGTGAGCACCTACTATGTGTTGGAGACTGGCCAGAGCTTTATATGCTTTGTTTTATTTGCCTACTCAACCCGGGTAGATTGACATTAACAACTTCTATTTTAGAGATGAGGATGCTAAGTTGGGAAAACTTGACTCTCAGGCCCATGGCTTCAAAGCATATGCTTGACAGGACTGAGATTAGGTCTGAGCTCCTGGAAAAGAGAGTTCTTTTACCTCTGCCACATCACTACTCACTGTAGATATGTGAAAAACGTTGCAGAGATGACTAAGTACACGTGAAAATGCCTTGATAAATAAGGGATGCCTGGTGTAAAGGAGTTGTTGCAAATAACTGATGCAAAAGAACTGAAGTCCTGAGTGTAGTGTGTGTTCTTTCCCCACCCACCTCCTATCCAAAAATAAACTGAGCCAACCCAGAACAGGCCTAGAGTCTTAGCATTTTGCAGGCTTGAAAGTAGACCAATGAATAGATTTGTCTTCTAAAAACCATGTCACACAAGGATGTGAATTGAGGCTACAGCAGTCATTTTGTCACAGTGCCTGAAATGGCAGTCACCCTTGGGACTGGGATAATGGGGAGGGAAGGACAGTGGCTCCACTCAGTTTGGAATGGATCGAATGTGCTGGAAGAGAGATACCCACTCACACTATCGCTAGTGAAGTCCTTGTAGTTCAAGACTTCCCTGTTTACCTGGTGGCTTGGTGAGAGCCTGGGGTCACTGTGTGTGGGTGTGTGTGTGTGGGGGGGTGGTGGGTGTATGCGTTTGGAGTACACAGAAAGTCTCCATCTCTGTGATATACCACAAGCAAACCCAGAAATGAACTTCTGGAGCCAGCCCTCACCAGCCTCCACATGGGAAGGGATGGTGGAGTTGACAGGACTTGCTGGTGGTGGTCTCCATGTTGCTGGAGAGAGCCTTTTATCCCACCACTCTTCTGGGCTTCCCCAAGCTAACTGCCCACAAGCATAGGGGCAAAAATGTCCTCAGACCCTCTTTGAAGTTTTTGTCCAATAGTTCTCAGCACATAGGTCTCTCAATGAACTTATGAGCTGTGAATTATTTTTCTGCAAATTGACATGGAGCAAATAGCCTAGAACTCTGAAGTGTCCCTTTGGCTTCAAGCAATTCTTTGCATACAGTGGGTCTTCAGCACACATGGTATGATTCAGTTCATCTACTGAGCTTGGGGGCTGACTACGTCTAACTGACCCAGATGGGACCTGCCCACCTACCGTTTCTGATTGTCCATAGACCTCATGAAGCAGAAGCCCCGTCTGTTGTTTCCATTGCTCATGCACCTCAGGCAGCAGGGCCTCCCCGCCAGTACAACAGTGCTCCAGGGTGGGGAACCTGAGACAGAGGGAAGGCAAGGGCCAGTCTGTGAATGGGCCAGTGTGTCTCAGTGCACTAGAAGCTCATAGCTTTGTCACCAATCATTCATTCTTCTACTTCCTCATTTTCTTACTGACTTTTCAATTGTTTTACTGGTGTCAAGTCTGAATGAATGTCACTCACTCTGTCTGTCTCTGTTAACTCTTCTTGCAGGGAGCAAGTGGATAGTGATGAAGCTAATGGGTTAAACCAATGAACTTTGGATTAAATGGGTATGTTGCTGTAACAAGAAGGAAGAAATGTGTTTATCAGCACTCATCTTAGGAGGAGTATTCTTTCAGTGTGGCAAAGAGGGATATTTTCATAATTACTAAAGGAGTCAGGACAAGACGCCATGGACATCTTAGGATAATAATGTAACGCTTTTGAGAGAGGTTGCTTTATGTTAATAAAAGAGTTTTTGCATTTTTGAGTGGGGAGTGAATGTTGGGGGTGGGAAATGGTTTGCCCAGGGCATTGGAGGAGATTGGGTTGAATGTAGGAAAAGACAGACGATCACAGGAATCAGCCCTGAGTGAAGGAATTTCAGAGAACAGAAAAGGGAACATTTGTTAGTAATTCACTAAATATATCCTATGATAGAATCTCTCTTCCATTTCCCCATGAAGCTTTCCTTAAAAATACAGATCACAATGTGATCATTGGATTCCCTGAAGGAAAAGAGGAAAGTGACTGAGGTCTGTTCCAGCTGGTCTGGGGTTCTGTGGTCAGTTCCGTGGCTGAAGGAAATAGTAGCATCTGGACTTTTCCACTCTAGTCACCTGCTCCTGGTACACACAAGGTCAAGACTGATGGACAGGAGGGCTGATTCTCTGGTCTTTCTCATCTTCTGGATCTTTATCAACATATACAATGTGGACCGAGTCTCAGGAGGAGTCATAGTTATGCTGTGATATGATTTTTACTTAGAGCAGACAAAGACCATTATCTGAGGAATGTTTCAAAAAGTGGTTGTAATAGGAGCTTTGAAATACAGATGGAAAAAAAAAACAACCCAACTGAGGCTTCATGAATAAAATTAAGTCACAATTCAGAGTTTGCTTCATGGGGATAGTCATTAACTTTCTGGTATTTTAATTCATGTCTAAAACATGGTAGCTCTGCTGTTTGAAGTAGTCATTCCAACGTCAGTTTTTCTAAAAGATGTATGAATGCCCACAAGGTCCAAAGAATAGATCTCACATCAGCTAAAAAATTAATCTTCAAACAAAGAGAAAAGCAAAAATAAATGGTAGTAAGATAACAATACACATCTTTCAGGTTTGCAAAAATTAATAATTCTGAAAATAACAATGCTGGCAATATTCAATATTTGTGACTTGGTTAAATTGTTACACAAATCTTTTCTTTCAAATAATTCATTAGTCTGTAAATTTATGTATTGTGCATTTTTCTAAAAGTAGAATGCACTTTTATGAATTTTCCAGAATGGAGAAATGGAAGAGTTGTAGCATGACCACGCCTCACTGAGGAGTGGTTTCTCTTGTATCTCTTTTTCTCTCTACTTCTCTGAATGTCTGTTTCTTTCTCTGGTGAGCACACACACACACACACATACACATACACACACTGGCAATTTTAAAATTATTCAGAAAAGAATGAACCAACAATGATGGAAAGCTTGCCGAAGTTTTTCTCTCTGATTTCTGAGTCTTGCTTTAATTTAACTAGACTGGATGATAATGATCACTATCAATTTAACACCCAAACACACACATACACTAATCTCAAAGACCCAGAGGAAAATCAGTCAGATCGTGATGCAGCCTTAAAATCCCACCCAGAGATTGTAGTTACCAGCCATCTCTGCCATACCTAGTTAATTTCTGCTGTAGGATCATTCGAAATACCATTGGTGCAGCTATGAACTGGGTGATGGGGTATTCCGACAATGTCTAGAAAGTGAGGAGAAAAAGATTTTTATTTTTTATAGGAATTTCAAAAGTAATTTTCATAGATAAGTTAAAAATACCAGGGCCAGCAGGTGGCGTAGTGGTTAAGGGCGCTGGACTCCCATATGGCCCATTGAAGTTTGAATCCCAGACCTGGTTGCTTGCTTTCTCAATTTCCCTCTCTCTCTCTCTCTCTCTCTCACTCAGTCCCTCTCTGGTCAAATTAAAGTTTTTAAAAAAAGCAAATAAATAAAGTTAAATAAAATGCTTTTTAAAAATCAGCTAATTATTAAGCACTATAGTTTTTTGGGATTTTTTTTTTTTTTGGAGAAGTTTTCGCTATAGGGCGCATGCGCTCGCCAGACAGACAGAGACATAGAGACAGAAAGCAAGAAATCACCCCCCAGAGGGGATGGCCACGCCACAATCCCTTCTCCATTCTCCTCTCGGGATCTTGGGCATGCACATACACGCGCCCGGCCTGAGTTTTAAGCCCCCGGGTCCGGGACACGAACCACGGTCGACTACATGGGAGTCCAGCGACATAGCCATTACACTAACTGCTGGTCCCTAGCACTTTAGTTTTGATCTCCTTTTGAAAAAAGTCTATTTATTCATTTGTTAATTATTTTTATACAGGTATGGTAAGCATTCATTTCATACATGGCATGCATCAGGTACTGTTAGAGAATATAAAATAATGAGATAACCTTCCAACTCTAAGGAGGGTAGGTACTAATAGAGGGGATAAAAACAGACTCACATCACAAGGCAGAAGTTGGCCAATGTCATAACAGATTTGAAGGAAGTTCTGAACCTAGCAGAAGTACATATTTCTTGGATAGGTGTACTAGCGGGCTTGACAGGAGAGGGGGCACTGAGTAGGGGCTTAGCAAAAGTATTTAATGTCTGCATGCTGGGAAAGAAGGAATAACAGAGAAGATTTACTGCTAGGCAAAGCAAGCCAGACTATGAAAGAGAGGCATTGTATGTCCCTCTTTAAAACTGAAAAGACTGGAAGAAACTGAAAGATTGGAAGGTATAAAGGCATGGAGAGCAACCATGGATACTAGAGACAGTGTGGGATAAAGGTGGAAAATGGGGGATGGTGAGAGGAAGGGAATAAAGGGGGAAAAGAAAGGACACAAAAATGGAAAATTATCTGTTGATGATAATATGTCTGGTAATATCTTTAGCTGAACAAATATACAGCATATTCACAATGAGAAAATTCATTTGGTATACTGTAATGATACACGGTGATTGAATATATTAAAAAAGAAAGAAAGAAAAAAAAGAGAAAGAAAAAAATATAAGAGGCAGTCTCAGGGGCTGAAGACACATTTCAGTCAAATCAAATAATATGACTCATTTCAATGCATGGGAAAGGAGAGAGTAAATTCAAGAAGATTAAGGGTAGTTAGAGCCAGACAATCTGGGGTCTAAATGCCTGGCATTCATCATTATTTTTTTTTTCATCTTCTTTATTATTATTATAAATTTTTTTTCTTTTCTCATCACAACACACATATGAATTTTCCATCCAAAATACACTGTGCATTGGCTCAATTAAGCACATCAACATATATGTTCTCAGCAAATGATTTCCCAATTTTTGTGTCCTGCATACCTTGCCTTTTGTTTTGCCATCCTAGGTTCCCCATCCCCACCCTCTGCCATGTCCCATCTTCCTCCTCCATTGTCCCTGACATTCATGATTGCCCTCAATGGCTTCCGCCCCCCCCCATTCAATTGTTCTACCAATGAACTCAATTAGTCTAAGTATATCCACTAGCTAGCACAGCTGACATATCCTTACACATGTATCCAAATCTGATCCTAGGCATAAACCCCAGGGAGTAGAATGAACATATTATAAAGTAGACCCCAGTTGTGTCCATACAACTCTCTTCAGTCATCAAATGTGCATTTTTTTTCCTCATTATTATTATTATTTTTATATTAAATTATATTGCCTAACACTCATTCCCTGAGTATCATCACAACACACCAAGTGCAGTTTCCCATCTAGGATAAACTGCATCTCAATCAAGCATGTCGTCACCAATACTGTTCCATTTCTACTTTCATACATATAAATATGTTTTTTATCCTATGTTTGACTTGACGCCCTTTCCCCCTCTCCCAATTACTCTATCTCTGCTATAGACAGCTATCCTCCAGAGGGGTCATTGAAAATGCGATACCTGCGAGTAGAGGGAGAGGGGTCACGAGTCCAAAGTTTTTAACAATAGGGAAAATAGATTCCATTCAAGGTTGGATCAAGTGTGGGTCTCGTGCAGTTCCGCAACTGTAGGTGAGTCTCCATGGAATACAGTCTCCGGAAGGCAGTTCTGGCAAGCAGAGTTGACCATCAGTTGATGCGGCACAGCAGCCATCTTGTGGTTAGCAGGA
>NW_006159864.1:1006965-1031940 GCF_000334495.1 Tupaia belangeri chinensis | reverse complement strand
GGCGCCCCGCGCGGCTTCCGCCGGGCGCCCCGCCGCATTCATCATTATTTAGCTAAAGGTGAGTCTTTCTGATCAGGGTGAAGATGGGCTAAGGGAACAAGGAAGAGTAACATGGATTTTGGGGTGTGCCTGATATGAATTTAAGTCCTGTTATTTAATTTCTTTGAAACTGTTTTCTTTTCTGTATAATGTAAATATCCATATATTCCATGTAGAACATGATGAAGTATCATAGGCACTTTGGGAAAATCTGGTTCCTCTCTCAGTCTCACTCTTTCTGATCCCAACCAACTTTAATCTCTGGCCACAACTCACATTCCTATCATCTGTTTAGTTTCAGCCCTAACCCCTGCTACCAATTCAAACAGTGCCTCTCTATGTCCTCCACTAACCCCACATCAGCCGAATTTGCTTTTGCATCTTGCCCCAGGTGAGAGGTTAAACAGGGGACTGGACAACTGACTAGGCTGGGCCATTCACCTTCTGGTGGATCTGGCCTGGCCACCTAGAAAGGAAGATAATCAGCTCAGGAATGCTATGGTTGCCATGCCAGGCTATGAGCATGTGAAAAAGCCAAGCAGGTCTACAGTGAGAAGGAGGGGAGCCTACATATGGAGAAATGCACAGGAGACAAAGAAGCTGCCCTGATCTTGGGTATCTCTTGCCTCCTGTTCCAGACCCTTATCAAGCTCAGCTACTTTTAATCTTTTCCAGCATATTGAGGTATTTCACTGCCCTTCTCTGAAGCACATTTTCTTTTCTATTAAGGTACTTAAAACTGGGTTTTTATTACTGGCCGTGAACTGAGTACTATTTAAGTAGGCGAGGATTCAAGATCATATGTGTCCAGGGCCATTCCCAGGGCTTGATGCTTAGCAGGTACTCACCAAATGTGGGCTCTGGTTATTATTGTCTGAGTTGTATTTATGTTAATCAGTGTTTTATAGCCTTGGGGGCTGAGAGGTAAAGCAGGGATCAGGAGTCTCTCCTAACAGACCTGTCATAAAGGTCTAAGTTCAGGTGGATGAGCACAGAGGAAATGGAGGAAACATTTAATTTTGTGAATTTGAATAGCAAATTTCTACTTTGGAAATTTTTGTTGGTCATTATCTCCCATCTTCAATAAGAGAGACTAAAAAGAAAATATTAAATGATTAAAAGTTGTCCAAAGTAATAAGTTAAGAACAAATCAAAGTAATTTTTAACTTTGAAATGTTGGGGGAATATGTTGAGAAATTGGTATAGCATTAATACCTTTTAAATTGTTCAAGCTTAAAATCCATGACAGCTTTGAGTACCTCCTATACTAGGTAAGAATGAAGCCTGTTTGGTGCAATAAACAATGATAATGAAGCAGGAGAGGACTTTAAAAAGTTCATGGAATATAGGACTGAAAGTACGAGATTATTTTGGTGCCCAAGAAACCTTTGAAATACATGCATAGTTCTTTTAGCATATGTGTTGCCATGAATTTTTTGAATAGCCCTAATATTGATTTGGGGCTTGGGGATGAAATATGAAAAGTTTAGTTTGAAATACTAGCAGGATGAGCAGATAGATGTGGCCAATGAACAGGGAAACATGGGAGAATTCTCCTACAGATGGAAGACTAGACCCTGGGTATAGTTTTGAGAGCCACCACTTCATGTGTTGGCTAAAGAAACAGAAATAAAGGAGATTGTGTTAAAGAGAGAGGAAAAGTAAAGGCATGCACTTGGAGGGATATAGTCTTTAAGGGAAAGCAAGGTGAAGCAGAGGTGGCCACACAAACTGAGAATGTCCGAGGAGATGTTTGGTATTTTCCACCACGGTGGCAGGGGGAAGGAAAGATATTTTTAGGATGAGGACATTGAATGTGTTTATGAACTGAGGGAGTGGAGCTAATGAGAAGTGAAAGACTGGAAATACAGCAGGAAAGTGCTAACCAGTTAAATATGAATAGAGAGAGGCTCCAAATGAAGCAGATCAGCTTGAGGTTCAGTAGGATGGCAGCCATTTTGAAATTAAGAAAGGCCTCTGTTGAGAACAATCTGAGCAACATTGAGTCACGGGGAGGTCTGTCTGAGGAATGGTCAAATGAGAAATGAAGAATGGGTATTTAAAGAAAAATAGGAGTCAGGACAATTGCTCAAAGGAAAGCAATTGATTTTGATTAATGGCAGTGAGGTTGCACATACTAGTATCCTGTATCCATAAATACCAAGCACATTCTGAGCACTTTGGAGACAGTTCGATGGTGTTTCCTGACCCTCCTCCTATAACTGGCTACAGAAAGAAAGTCCCTTCTTCTCTAGCTTCTGCCTCTCATTTTATAGACAACCTGAAGAAGCAACCGGACTTAGAGACCAATAACGCTATTACAAGGCCAGGGAAAGGAACAAAGTCTGAAGTTTTTGTGGGAGAGAGGAGTGTACTCTGAGGAGTGAAGGGGCAGGTCTGCCTCTGAGATAGAAGACAGAGAACAGATAAATGGTCATATTAATGGATGGAGAGTTCCTGCAGGTGACTTTGACAGTCCTCAAGAAAGACTCACACTATTCAACAGGGAACACCATCCAGTCTAATGTGGTAGCGGAGGGGCTCTCTGGCCTTCAAGAACAAATACCATGTTCCTATAATCTCAGAGAAAGAAGGAGCAACAGGGAAAATCTACAACCCCAGAGACAGAAGGTAGAAGCTGCTATCCCATGTATGCTGATGCTATTCTGCCCCTCACCTATCCAGGACCCACAGGCAAGCCATAGCCGAACTGCTTGGCTTGAGCTCACCAACAGGGACCCCCATCCAGCCTACTGTGGTGGAGGAGGGGCTCTCCAGCTTGTACACTGCAAGTAGTATACCACTTTATACTCTACCTGTCAACACAACCTCCCTCCATGTTGGAAGCAGCTAGGTTTGGGTATACAAACATCTGAAAATAGGAGACTCTGGAGGAATTATTTCCCCCCTAACTCCCTTAGCAGTAAAGGGAGAGAAACTCCTCTCTGAATACCTAAACCCTAAATGCCTACCATGGATTTCAAACTCCCAACTGCAGTAATGGAGGAAAATTGGCACAGCTTATGCACGTCATAATGAAGTGCAGAAGCACACAGCTACAAAAAATAAAAATAAAAATAAAAAACTTCAAAGAAGTAGAAATAATTGAGTATACCATTAAATGACTGAAATCAAAGGAGAGCCTGAAGAAATAGGAAAAAAATCAAGAAAAATCTCCCCCTCAAAGGATCATAACTCCTCACTGGCAATGTATAAAATATAAGAGATTGCAGAAATGTCAAAGAACTCAGAACAGTCATTGTAACAATACTCAACAACATGCAAGAGAAAACAGAGAACCAATTGCAGGAGATGAGAAAATCCTTCCATGACATGAATGAGGAACTTCATAAGGAGATAGACGCAGTGAAAAAAAATAATAAAACATAACTTCTGGAAATAAAGACTAAATTGCAGGAAATCAAAACCTCCCTCAAAAGTATCAACAGCAGTCTAGACTACACAAAAGAAAGAATCTCTGACCTTGAAGACAAAACCTTTGATTTACTACAAGCCACCAAAAAGAAGAGAATAATAACCATTACAAATGAAGACAATACACAGGAAATTCTAGACACTATTAAACAGCCAAATAGCCACATAATAGATATTTCAGAAGGTGAAAAGACAGGTAAAGGCATAGAGAACATCGTTCATAATATATTATCTAAAAACTTTCCAAATTTAGAGAGGCACATGAACATCCAAATCCAGGAGATAAAAAGGACACCAAATAGATATAAGAAGATCCTTTCCAAGGCACATCATAGTCAAATTGGTAAAAATCAAACACAGAGAAAATTCTAAAAATGGCAAGAAAGAAACACCAAGTTACTTACAAAAGTTACCCTAGTAGACTAACATTTCATCCAAAAATGTTATTCCATCCTTAAAATGGAAGGAGAAATACAATCATTCCCAGATAAACAAATACTGAAAGAACTCACCAAAATGAAACAAGATCTTCAGGAAATACTTATGGGAATACTATACCAGGAAAGCTAAAGAGAGACACAAAACAACTAGAAAAAAAAAGATAAGTCCATGCATATTGATAATAACATTGAATGTTGAGACTAAATATAGAGTCAACATTTTTTTAAAATTTTGTGTTATTATTCATACATTAAATCGCTATACATCATTTAGATTGTGAAGAGACTTTACCCAGCATGATTTACACCTCAGTCCAGCCCGGTTGAGACTATCATACAAACCCAAATGTACCAAACTGATGAATGTATTGAAAAATTGTGGCACATATACTCCATGGAATACTATTCAGCCATAAAAAACAACAAGGCCCTGGAATTTGATAGAAAGTGGACTAATATGGAAGATTTGTTGCTGAGTGAAGCAAGCTGGGCTATGAAAGAGAGACATTATATGTCTCCACTTAACATATACCGACTGTCTGCACTCTATGGTAGAGACTGAAAGACTGGAGAACAGAAAAGTATTAAAAATGGTAATGGACACCAGAGACAAAGTGGAAAGAGACTGTGGGAGGGGAAGAGCATAGGAAAGGAAATTTGGAGGGAAAATGGAGAGGCAGAGTCAACAATTTTACATATAACCAGGTTTTAGTACAAATTCACCAATTATTTTATAGACAAGTTATCTCCACAGGTTTTAATTTATATACTTATTATAACCATTACTCATTGTATAAAACTATATAATAAAGTTCAAAATGTTACAGCTGAGTCCTTCTTTGGTATGAATTTTTTAAAAAGGCTAAAATCGAGAACTTTGTAAAGCCTATAAATCACTAAATCACTGGCTTTATCATGTCTTCATTTTTAAACATCTCTTTCCAATTTTGTTTTATCTTTGATTTTTCAAGGATTTATTTCTTTATGCACTATACAGTACTACAGTCTTCCAAGATCTCACAATGTGTGAGTAAAAGTATTCTTTTTCTATCTCTTTCTAATGAGCTATTGTTATGTACTATTTTACCCATCTCTAACTAGACCAATGATTTTTTACTCACAGATTTTTTTCAGATTATAAACTCTTATCTCCCATGGACATCTACATGAAAATCATAAATTCTTTCATCATGTATGTGAAGGTTATCTTTGTTAATTTAAGAGATTGTTTGTTGCCTGATTTTTTTTTCTTTCAGTGATGTTTAGTATTTATAAAATGACCCTAAAATCATGTAATATTTCAAAATGCATTTAAATTTTAATCAGTATGTTCTTCTTTAGAACTGTACCTCACAGTAAAGAATGTCATAGATAATTCAGTACCTACTTGCAGAATAACCATTAAAGTGAGTTTCAAATGTTCACAACATAATGTTAAATGCTGAGGTGGTGAGTATGTTTATATCCTCAATCTGTTTATTACACACCATATACATGCTATAAAAGACGATTCTGTACCCTACAGAGACGTGTAATGATTATATGCAATTCATAAATTACAATAAATACTTAGAGAGAAAAGACTCACAATAAACTAACAGCAGCAACTATCAAGTAGGGAGTGTTTTCTGTGTCAGCCTCAGGGCTAAGCACTTTCCACACTTTGCCTGTGTTATCTCATTAGCAGTCCCATAGATTTTATACTGTAATAACTATGAAAAGTCCCATTTTAGGGAACCAGCAGTTAGCGTAATGGCTATGTCGCTAGACTCCCACGTAGTCGACCGCGGTTTGCATCCCAGATCCGGTGGCTTAAAACTCACGCCGGGTGCGTATGCGTGCGTGCCCAAGATCCCGAGAAAAGAATGGAGGAGAAGGGATTGCGGCATGACCATCCCCCCTGGGGGGATGATTTCTCACTTTCTGTCTCTATGTCTCTCTCTGTCTGGCGAGTGCACGCGCCCTATAGCGAAAAAAAAAAAAGTCAAAAAAAGTCCCATTTTACAGATAGGAAACTGAGGCTTGGAGTGCTAAGTAACCTGATAATTAATATCAAAATTGGGAGAAGCTAGATCTGTCACATTCTAAGGGCTTGTTTTTAAAAGTTTCTTTATTTCTCTCATGAGAAAGAGAGAGAGACAGAGACAGACAGACAGATAAGGACCCCTAACAGGGTCTTCCTGCTGCCATGCACCCCAGCCTCAGCCTGCCAGGTACATGGACACTGTCACATACAGGGAGACATTGGGACAGGAACCCAGGATGTTCCCATGTGACTTCAGCATCAGAGTGTTGTGTTACTGCAGTGCCACAGCGGCTGGCCACACAGGCTTGTTTTTAAGCACTTGTTTGTATTGAGTAACGCCATACACACACACCAGCTACATAAGACCTGAGCTCATGGTTGCACTAATTCTCGAAATGCATATTCTGGGACTCATGTTCACAAAGTCTAATGCACAAGTCTGGGGAATGGACCAGAAATATGCATTTTCTCTCAGGTTACATGTCATGTGATACTGATACTATGATTCGGATTCAGTGCCTCCCACTTTGAGAATCCCAGAACCAGGGCTATATTATGCTGCTGAGCTTCTTTACTTAATGAAATATTTCTCAGCAGGGTCTAGCTATTGGCTTGGGATAGTGTTTATGTCTAAGAATTTGTTAATTTTTGGAAGATCAGTTTTCTTACCTGTATAATGACCTTGGGATCAAACTGAGGCAGATTATGGGAGAAAACTGTAGACCCTGATGTCCACGGCTCCAACAGGCATCCAAAGACAGCCAGAATCCAGCCTGGGTCCGACACGCACCATAAGATGTCAGATGTCTTCAGCTGCAGTAATTTCCTGCTAACTCCAAAATGCAGTGGTGTCAGCTATGCAATCATAGGAGCGTGCATTGAGGGCTAGGAACTATGGCTTTCAGCTTGGCACCTGTCCCTCTTACTCCCCATTCATGTGGTTTGTGTGGGGCTCCAGACTACTCCCATGCAAGGTCCCTAAGGTGCACTCCTAAGTCATACATTCTGGTCACACACAGCTGAAACTCATTCTTCACAATGATCCCTGAGACTTTTGCTAGGAATGCTAGGACAGAGCCTATTTTTAGTTCAATGGGTTTGAAACTGTTACTGATGCTGACAGATGCATTGGGACAATAAGGAATGAGCTTTTCTGAGAACAGCATCATAACAGCAGAAACGAAGTTGAGAGATGAAGAGATGAAAACCTGACCTGGAGGCAATCCAGCTATGGCAAAGCTGAGACTGCTCTGCCCCATGAGCCAATAAATTCTCAATTTTCTATTTGGTTTAAAGGCTTTGGGGTTGAGATTTCTATTGTTTGCAGTGGAGAGAGAGAGACTTAATTAATACCCCATCTTGACAAGGGATTGGAAGCAATTAGCCAAAGGGGAATATTACAACATGGAGTAGGGAAGATTTCTAGTGAATTTTCTTTCCTCTCTCTTTTCTTTTCTTTTTCTTTTATGAGGGAGTAAGGTGGAAAAGGATGAGGGTAGGAGGTGGGGGCAGAGACAGGCATTCTTGACAGAGTGTTGCTATGTCAGCATCTTCCTGCCTCAACCTCCCAACTAGCCTGGACCACACAAGCCTGCAAGCAAGCCCAGCCTGTACGACTTGGCCCAAGAACAAAGCCTGGGCATCTTCTGTCATTTGTAACCTCTTAGTGAGTGACATTATATGAGCCACTGCTGCTGGGGAAGTTTCTTATTTTTTGCTATTCTTATGGTTTCCAGAGGACTTGTGTTCCATGGCTCTTTGAGAAAACACAGCTCTTGCTTTGGCAGACTATGGCTTTGAGGAGCTTTTTGATCAGTAGGAAAAGGCTTTGACAGCTACTCACACTTTCTCATCCCATTTCTCTTAAAATTGTGGCATATTCACAGGAAATTACTAGAAAAAGAAACCTTCTTTCTGGACTGCAGATCCTACCACTCTCTACACTTGATCTTAGCCAAAAGGCCGAGAAGCGATATCCTACCACTCTCTTACCATCTCTTCTGGGATGTCTTTCAAGTATCTAAAACAAGCAGATGCTAATTTCTCTTGCATCTCTTTAACTTTTTCCTCCATGCTCTCTGTATGTCAGTGACCTTCATCACTTCCATGAAACTGTCTAAGCACCAAACTTGGAAATCTACTTTGACTCCCTCCTATCTTCCATATCTAGTCAACAGTACCTGCTCACTCATCACCCAAAATCTCAAATGCATTAACCTCCTTCACATCTCTGGTACCTTGGTCTAGATCACCACCATGAAGCACTTGGAGAATTCTAAGTGCCTTGTACCTGGTTGTCCCTAACTCTTTTTTTTAACTTTCTCCAACCCATTCTCCATCATGCTGCTACAGTGACCTTTTCAAAATACAAATCTTTCAGTACCTCCTCATTACTTTCCCAATCAGATCCAAACTCTGTACCAAGGCAAAAAAGACCCTGGATGGTCTGGACTCTGCTCACTTTCCAATTCTTCCCAATTATTTTTCATCTCATACCCTGAGCACTAGTGATTCTCAAGTCTCCCTAGGTCTACGACTTCCAATCCTTGTGTCTACATGCCTTTGCACATATTTTCCCAACTACACATAAAGCCCTCTCTTTTCTCACTTTCATGCCTTCAAGGGTTTTGCTATTCAATTGTTATTATTATCTCAAATACCCTCTGCTTACAAGAAGTCTTCTTTGCCCCCGTTCTGGCTGCTAAGTTAGAAAATATGTAGACTCTGGTCTGGTCTGAATGTTGCTAGTTGTAGAAGAAAAGAAGGAGAAGAGAGGTCTAATTTAAAGTTTATTAAATGATTAACCCAAAGCTAGAACTTCAGCCAGCATGAACTGTTTGTTCTAGGTTAGGAGCAGCAGCTAAATGTTGCCTGGTTTTATCTATTTTCTTTCTCAGTCATTTATGATTGGGAAACTGTGTCTGATGTGTTCCTCATGGGGGGTGGAGATAGCCTGTCACCTCAAGTCAGACTGCCAGAATACCCTGCTTTTCTCACCAAACTGTGTAGTCACTGTCAGGGACAAAATGTCTTGTCATTTGTAGATTTGCAGGATGCCTGATGCCTGCACCCACATTTCTTCCTCACCTCCTGTGAAGGTGCTCAGGTAACACACAAATATGTCCCCTTTACTGTTCTGAGGTGCCTGTCAGCAAACACTTAGCATTCCCAGCTTTCACTTCTCAGACTCTGAGGTCTGAATCAAAAGAGCAGACTGGAGAAGGACAAAGTCACTTCTATTTAGAGCAACATGTGTGTACATGCACACACACACACACACACACACACACACACCACATCTGCACCAGAACTGGGACCCAGCCTCAAAGTTGGTGCTGTCTTTCCTACCTTGAAGGAAGGGAAGATCGTAAGGCAAGTCCATGACTGTGTTTCGCCATTCTTGGGAAGCCTGTAGTCCCACTGGTGAAAAAGATGGTCATTGGGTCCATGACCTTTGACTTAATGCAGGTGTGTTCTGGGGATGCTGATCTGCACAGGGATTCAAGACAAAAGAGAAAAGTCATGTTTGCGGATTTCTGTCCTCTAGAAAAGCAAGAGAAACAACTTGAGGCATGGAGTCAGGAAGCTAGGGGGATTGCAGCACTGGAGGAGAAACTGATCTTCCAGTGTGAGGAATCAAAATGACCTCATGGCTGATCACTGTCCTTGATGGACATTTGTCCTGGAAGGAGCTTGAGATGGCAGATAGAATTTGTGGGTCCCTCGGTTGGCCCTGATTCTCAGGACCATCTCCTGGACTTAGAGACTCTTCAGCCTACGATGGTCGTGAATGGAGTGTTCTAAGTTGTTCTAATAAAGTGCAACTAATCCCAATACAGTAGCTCTGCTGGTCTTCCTGAGAAATAGTATCATGCTGACTCTGGACAATCTGAGAGAATTTCAAAGGATATTCATGTTCACCCACAAAAATTCTCTTTAAAAATTCCTCAGATGTAATACTAGTGAAGTAATACAGACTGTGAAAGACAAACACTGTCTATCCCTGCTCAATATATACCGAATGTCTGTATTCTGTAGCAGTAATTGAAAGATTCGAAGATATAATAGCAGGGAGGACAAATGCAGATACCAGAGACTATGGGGGTGGTGGGAGGTGGCCAGAAGAGGGAAAGTGAGAGAATCTGAGGGAAGAAATACTTAACAGACATAAGGATGTAAAGTTCCCTGCTGAAAATGATGTATAGGGTAATGTCTTTGGTTTGATGGTCACGTGCTACCTGCATACTTTGAAAAACCATACTGTGTGCATGGAGATGTACAACAATTAAATATAAATAAGAAATAAGAAAATTAAAAACAAAGAGTATTTGTGATTTTAAGCTGCTTCATTAAATCCTCTGACTTTAGAATCTAGCATAAGATGTGACTGCACTGTAATCTTTGCCTTTTAGAGTTGAAATAAAGAACTTTCAAAGATGAGATTCACTCCAAGAAATCAAACCTGACTTGTGTGTGTGTGTGACATGGAATATGCTTGAATATTTACACAAAGACTGAGACATAGAAGGATTCCTTTTTGCCTCCAGTGTTTCTAAATGTTGCCTGTTAGTTGGCCCTAATGGTAGTCCCTGTGAGATAGGAAGTGTCTGCTCCCACAGGGGCCTATGTGCTACCTATGAAAGCTATGGCAACAATATATATATTTTTTTTGAGTTTTAAGTTTTACCTTAAAAATTCACTCAAATATTTCACTTAACTCTTTGATATATTTATTTTCATTATAAAAATGATATTCAAGGACCCCTCTTACGGGGACTATGAAACAAAATAACTCTCTGATGTCACACATTTCATTGGGACAGT
This sequence comes from Tupaia belangeri chinensis, assembly GCF_000334495.1. NCBI lineage: Eukaryota > Metazoa > Chordata > Mammalia > Scandentia > Tupaiidae > Tupaia > Tupaia belangeri. The sequence continues at coordinate 1,021,176 of NW_006159864.1, read as the reverse complement.
CCTAGGTGTGAGTATACTTTCATAAGGGGTGTGGAAGTTCAACTTTTTCATTTTATACATAAAGCAAATGCAACTAAAAGAGAGGAAGAAATTCAGCGGCTCAGAGTCAATCAGTAAATCAGTGACTTAGTTGGGCAGAGAAAGTTTCTAGCTTCTGACCTTGTGAGCCTCCCACCGCCAGCTGATTATCTCCCAGCACTTGGAAATGGATGACTTTCTCCCACCATTCCTCAGAGACCATAGACTTCAGCCCACACTCACTTAATCAGTGAACGGAAGTCCATCCACCCTTTACGGCTATGATCTGATACCAGGAGCTTGATTTTCAGAGATGGGCACTCAGAAGCCACAGAGTCCACCGCTGGGGCAAGGTCATCCGTGGTCACAATGCCCTTGGCTTTAGACATTTGTAGGCGGTAGAGTATGTCCTTGACTTTCAACTGGGTGGTCCCTGGCATGAAGATGATTCCTGTGGATGAGAAAAGAACTGCTTGCTTCAGTTCCCTTTTCACAGCTGTGGGCTTTAGGCCTTGTTCATCTGATTAGAAATACCATAACCTCTTGCTATGTAAAGTACAGTTCACAGACTAGTAGCATAAAAACCAACTAGGATGTCACAGCCTGCCCTAAACTCACTGAATCAGAAACTACATTTTAGCAAGATCCCCCCAAATTAGTTTCATGCATATTAAAACTTGAAAGCCCTTCCCTAATCTTTTCTATTGGATTTGCAAAAGAGAAATCTGGTGTATATCACCTTATTCAAATGGTGAAACATTGCCACTGATAATGGGATAAAGCTATTTTATACATACTCTGATACGATAAAATAATGAAGAGTCAACATTGCCCTTGTAATACTCCTCCCAAAACAGTTTAACTTGAGTATAATCAAGAACAAAAGACTCGTAAATTCAAATATTGAGAAATATTCACCAAAACAACTGACCTCTACTCTTCAAAAATGTATTGTCATGTTGAAAAGGCTGAAGAGCCATTCTAGATTAAAGAAAACTGAGACACAGGACAAATACAATGAATGATTCTGAAACAGATTTTTGGATTAAAATAAAAAGTAGTGACAAAGGAGTTTATAGGGGCACTTAAGGAATTTTTACCATGGGTGGATATCAGGTAACTATATTCTGTTATTATTAGTCTTCTTATGAGATAATTCTATTGTGATTATATGAAGTATAAATATGCATGATATTTTTACTTAGATCATAGTAGATGCATGCTCCTTTGCTCATGGGTTTTACCCAATGTTTATAGGAGTAGGAATGTCCACACATGATTCTAAAATGATTAAATAGACACACAGAGAGAACTTACATATGAAAAAAAATAGTTAAAACTGATATATTTTTCGGAAGTGAGAATATGTGAGACTGTGAAACGTGTATGTGCGTGTATGTGTGTGAGAAAGAGAGGAAGAGAGCATGTATGACATTGTGCTGGAGAGTGTATGAATGCGAGTGAGAGAAAGAACAAGAAAGAGTAAGAGAATTTTGAGGGAGTGAGAGAAAGAAAAAGGCCATGGAGAAGAAAGAAGGTAGGAGAAAGAGAAAATATTTTACCCCCAAATGAACTATTAGTTCCCAGAGGACAAGGAGCCTTGCTTTGTTGTCCTACCACAGGAGCTGAGGTCAGAACCTCCAAGCTGTGCCTGTGCCAAGTCGGGTGCACAGCACCTAGTATCCCAGACCAATTGCTCTAGGGCACCCCTAGGTCAAATGGTGCTACCTTGAGTCACTGACCTGCTCTCATGCAGCCCACGGCTACCAGCCACCACTCAGGCACTCGAGGCAGAATCACGGCCAAATAGTCCCCCTGCTGCAGGCCACAGTTCTGTGTGAAGACATTGGCTACACGGCGGGTTAGGTCTGTTACCTCTCCGAAGCTCCACTTCACTTCTTCTCCTCGACCATTTATCCACCAAAAGGCTGGGGTTGGATCTCTCTGTCCCTCCTGGTCAAGATCATACACCACGTGTTATTTCTTGCTTCAGAGGTAATGGGTACTTATTTTGCCAAAAAATTGTCATCGTCATATTCCAGGGTATATATAGCTTAAAAACTGAGATTACACTTCAAAGGATTTACAGAGTCAAGAGAAGCTGGGGGATGAGGTGGGATCCAGCCAACTTCTAGTCTACTGTAGTCACTCCATCTCAAGTCTCATAAGATCATGAATAGCCTTCATGTCTCTCATTGAAAATTTAAAATTCCTTTCCTCTATGTGTCTTAGTCTCACATGGTCAATGGGTCCTTCTCTGTGCCTCAGTTTTCTCATCTATGAAATGCAGACAATAATACTACCTTGAGGGCAATATATTATAGCTTAAATGAGTTATTTACACAAGTAAAGCACATAAAGGGCCTGGAACATAGCATATGCTTAGTAATAATTATTATTACCACAACCGATAAAATAAAACAGGCTAATTTAATGGCTTAATACTTCGGAATTTTATTTAATTTAGATAGTAAACTAGAAATCTCCAGGCCAGGGACCAGCAGTTAGTGTAATGGCTATGTCACTGAACTCCTATGTAGTCAACCATAGTTCGTGTCCAAGATCCGGTGGCTTAAAACTCAACGCCGGGCACGTGTGTGTGCGTGCCCAAGATCCCGAGAAGAGAACGGAGGAGAAGGGATTGCGGCGTGGCCATCCCCCCCGGGAGGTGATTTCTCACTTTCTCTCTCTCTGTCTCTCTGTCTGGCGAGCACACGCGCCCTATAGCAAAAACCTCTCAAAAAAAAAAAAAAAAAAAAAGAAAGAAAGAAAGAAAGAAATCTCCAGGCCAATGTTCCCCATAGAAGCATCAAGTAAGCCAGAGTAGATGAAAAAGTAGCTTTGTTGGAGCACTGGAAATCTGTCAAGGATATTCAACAATCAAAGGCCCAAAGTAAGAAACAGCCATGTTGACTATAATAGGAAATGTTATGATGTTTTTGCTTGCCTTGCCCCTCCCCCTTCCTATGGTACAGTGAAGTGTAATCAAGAGGAAGCCACCCAATTCCTGGATCCTCTCTTGGGGCAGAAAGAAAAGAGCAGGACATGTTTACAATGTTCTGTCTCCTCCAGGAGGTGCTTGAGGAACTGGTTTCTGTCTTGCATGAGTTGGAAGTCTGATGGGGATAGTGGCATAAGTTGAATACCAGGTTGGAGGTCTCTGAGAGCAGTAGCAGGAGTCGTGGTGTGTGAAAACTAACTGCAGTCCTGTGAGTATCTAGATATGGGAGATGATGAACTGAGAAAAAATAGAACATCTAGGTCTCCAAGAAACAGCAGTTTTTTTTTAAGGAAAATCAAAACACTTTAAAGCAGCCATGAATAAGGAAAAATTGGATAAGGGCGAGTACGCACATAGCCCTAGGACAAACAACTACCAGAAAACTGGGTGAAGGTCTTCTGTTCCATGAAACAATTATGTAAGATGGAGAAAGGTGACTAGATTTGTGTTGTTGTTGTTGTTGTTGTTCTTTAAACCTCAACTTTCACCAAAAAATTAATGGAATACAGAGGAATAGGGAAGCATGGCCTATTCAAGTGTACAAAATTAATCTCCAGAAACAGAATATGAAGGATTCAGTTACCAGGCCAAAGATTTTAAAACAACTGTTTTACATATGGTCAAAGAACTAAAGGAAAACCCAGACAATGACCCAAGAGAAATCCAGAAAGAAAAAAACAAAACATATTTAACAAAAAGATAGAGGTTTAAAAAAATTAATCAAACAGAAATTCTTTTTTTTTTTTTTTGGAGAGGTTTTTCACTATAGGGCGCGTGCGCTCGCCAGACAGACAGAGAGAGACAGAGAGACAGCGAGAAATCACCCCCCAGAGGGGATGGCCATGCTGCAATCCCTTCTACTCCATTCTCCTCTCGGGATCTTGGGCACGCACGCACACGCACCCAGCGAGGGTTTTAAGCCACCGGGTCCAGGACGTGAACCGCAGTCGACTACGTGGGAGTCCAGCGACATAGCCATTACGCTAACTGCTGGTTCCCAAACAGAAATTCTTGAGCTGAAAAGTGTAGTAACAGAATCGAAAATTCCCTTGAAGCGTTCAACAACAAATTTAAACAGGTAGAAGAAAGAATTAGTAAATCTAAAAAAAAAATTAAAAAATAAAAAAATAAATTGCAGATTCCTGTATTTGAGAAACAAAAAGAAAAAAAAAATAGAATGAAGAAAAGTGAACAGAGACTTATGGGACAGTATCTGGCCAATCAAAATATATGTTTTTGGGGAACCCTAACAGAAGATGGAAAAAGAAAGGAGCACAGAGTTTGTTCGAAGAAATAATGGTGTTCATTTCCCCTTTTGAGGACAAAATGGATATAAACATGCAAGAGGCTTGGACAGGCTCTAAGCAAGATAAATCCAAAGAGCCTGGTACCAAGACATACTGTATCGGACTATAAATACCAAAGACAAAGAGATAATACTGAGAGCAGCAAGAGAAAAGTATGTACCTCATCATGTGCAGGAGATTGATCCGTGGGTCTCTCAGCAGGTTCTTTACAGGCCAAAAGTCAGTGAATCATTTATTTTAAGTGCAAAAAGAAAAATAAGTCAACCAAGAATTCTATATCTAGCAAAACTGTCCCTCAAAAATGAAGGAGAAATTAGAATATTCCTAGATAGGCAAAAGTTGGGGAAGCTCATAACCACCAGATTTGCCCTAGAAAAAATATTAAAAGGAGTCTTCAAATTGACATAAAAGAATATTCTAGAATAACTCAAATATAAAAACATAAAGTTCTCTTCTAAAGGTAAGTTCATGGACAAACATAAAAACCGTATTATTGTAATTTTGTTTTATAAGTTTATATTTTATTCTCTTAGAAAATTTAAAAGACAAAGCATAAAAATAATTATAAATCTATGTTAGTGGATATACAGTATGCAAAGATATAATTTGGTATTTCTCATTGATACTAAATGATTGTATATACCTGTGAAGTCCAATGTGATTTTTTAAAAGAGGTTTTTGCCTTAGGGCATGTGCGCTTGCCAGGGAGAGAGACAGAGATAGTGAGAGGGAAAGTAAGAAATCACCCCCCTGGGGGAATGGCCACGCAGCAATTCCTTCTCTTCCATTCTCTTCCCAGGATCTTGGCCGTGAATGCATACATTCCCGGCATGATTTTCAAACCAGTGGGTCCAGGACTCACACTGTGGTTGGTCATGTGGGAGTTCAGTGACATAACCACTATACCATCTTCTAGTCCCACAACGTGATTTTTCAATACAAGAATACACTGTGTCATGATTAAATCAGGGCAACTAGTATATCCATTATCTCAACCATTCATCATTACTTTGTTTGGAACATTCAAAATTCCCTTTCTTAGTTAATCTGAGATACACAGTAAACTGTTAAATATATATGTGTGTGTGTGTGTGTGTGTGTGTGTGTGTTACGCAAGTATTTTATGATACTAGAAATTGTTTCTCTTATCTGTCTGTAATTCTGTTTCCATTAATCAACATTTCTCTATCTTTCTCTTTCCCCATCCTTCCCAACCTCTGGGAGCCATTTTTCAATTCTCTCCTATGAGGTCATCTTTTTTCTATTTCCACATATGAGTGAGAACATGTGCTATTTCTCTTTCTGTACTTGGCTTCTTTCACTTAACATAAAGTCTTCCAGGTTCACCCATGTTACTTCAAATGGCAAGATTTCATTTATTTTAATGGTTGAATAATATACATATACACATACATATCACATATTCTTTATGCATTTGTTGACGGACACTTATGTTGATTCCATAGCTGGGCTATTGTGAATATAGTGCAATATACATTATGCTACAGATAAAAAAATCTTTGCATTAGAGAAGTCCCAGAAGAAAAAAACTTAGAAAAAGGCATAGAACACCCATTTCTCAAAAATAATGACCAAAAATTATTGAGAAAATACAAAGGTCACAAGTTAATTCAACCCAAAAAGATTCTCTGAGGTATACTGTAATGAAAGTGCCAAAAGTCAAAGACAAAGAGAGAAAAAATATATACACAGCCAGAGAAAATTATCAAGTCACTTATAAAACCCTCTCCATTAGAAACAATAGATTTTGGGGGAACCAGCAGTTAGCGTAATGGCTATGTCGCTGGACTCCCACGTAGTCGACCGCGGTTCGCGTCCCAGACCTGGTGGCTTAAAACTCACGCCGGCGCATGTGCATGCATGCCCAAGATCCTGAGAGGAGAATGGAGGAGAAGGGATTGCGGCGTGACCATCCCCCCTGGGGGGTGATTTCTTGCTTTCTATCTTTCTGTCTCTCTCTGTCTTTCTGGCGAGTGCACACGCCCTCTAGCAAAAACCTCTCAAAAAAAAAAAAGACTGCATTTTTAATGTAAATTGTCATTGTTAAGAATTGTTATAACCTTTACAGTTTTGCTAAATAACCAATATATCATATGACATGTCAAAATGGGAGACACAAACATGGAGTATCAATGCACATGTGTGAATTATAGTAACTGACTGATTCTCACACTAAAAATTAATTTACCAAAAAAGATTATTCTAAGAATCTGAGAGTTAAACCTTTTAACATTATATTTTAACTGGGACATAATATGCATTATGCCATTAGAATGTACATAATCCAAGATAATCTTGGTTTTATACTAGAGGTTATCAAATCCAGAGCCCTCAAGGGCAAGGCAAATTACATAAGTGAGAGAAGTCTTCCAAGCTCCTATGGGGTAAGCTGGAGAGTCACAAAGCTTCCTAGGGGGTAGCAACTATTCAGCTCTACTGATTGCTGCCATACAGGAATGACTGTCAAGAATAAATTATGTGGCGCTAGCAGGTAACATGGTGGTTAAGGGTACTGGATTCCCACATGACCAACTGTGGTTCAAGTTCTGGACCTGGAGGCTTGTTTACTCACTCTCCCCTCCTCCACCACCACCCTTTCCCTGTCTTTCTTTCTTTGGTGAGCACACATGCCCTACAGCAAATTTAAAGTAATAATAATAAGTAAAAGTAATTCTTTTTAAAAATGAATGGATTATGCCATATTATTTCAGAAAGAAGCATGAAAGCCTGGTTCTGTTTCCTGAAATGTGTGTCTATCTCTCCATGAGATCTGTTTGTCCCAAAATTCCTCTATTCCCATGTATATATTTATAGTAATCCACAATGTCAGTTCTAGAGAATTGCTGTCCTTTGCCTCTACAAGAGCTTATCACATCCATGAGAAAGTAGACAGCCCTTTCCTAAAATACAGTCAACCAAGTCATGACCAGGAACCAGCTTGTTTATCTTGGTGGCTGTGTTGTCCAGGCTGAGGCATGCCTTTAGATTCAGTCAACAGTTAGTGTGCCAGACCTATTCTACCTATTGGTGATAAAACAGTGAATAAAGCATTAAATATTTCGCACCTCATGGAACTTAACAAAGTATTGCCAATGATATTACACACACATTAGAATTCAAAAGATAAACACTGTTCATGGACACCATAAAGGATGCTATTATGGGATGCTGGGACAGAAGTCTAGTGTATTTAGGAGAACATGAAGACCGCTAGGGCTATTACTAATTATTTATGTAAAATTATGCAATTAAATTAAGAAATATCAAAACACAGATCCATTGGCTCAAAAAAAAAGTCTATTCAGACCTGACTACTGGATATTAAAGAATTTGGAATATTAGCAGCATAGAAATTAAATTTATGAGACAGACATTATGAGACAAAGAGCCAAGCATTGACATTCAGGTATTGATATTTTTAAGCTTTGTGGTCAACATAAACTTGACTATATTTACTAAGCAAGATCTAATACTGAAGCACATCAGGGATTAGTAGGAAGAATTTGATTCTGTCAGGATGTTTCCAAAATAAACAACTTAGTGTCGCAGATGTTGTGCCCATCTCTCTAGACATGAAGTAGGAATCACACTATCTAAAGAGGAAAAGTGGGGTTGTCTGTCTTCTTACCTTTTCTATGCCCAATATCCAGAATAGTACTTTTGGTTTTCTAGTGAGTTCATTGCAAAGACAAAATGAACAAGCAAACAAAACCATAAGTTTTCACACTAGGTGAAACTAGATCAAATGATGAATTGTTAAAACAGATGTCCTGGACACAAATCCTCCACTTATGAGATACATGATTTTAGTAAGTCACTTTAAATCCTTGTAACCTTAGTTTTCTCATCTGGAAAATGGGGAGAATACCAGAGCCCATCTAATCAGAGGATTCAATGTAAATGGCACATAAAAAACATTCTCCATAACTGAGGGCTATATTATTTTTGTGGTTATTATTGAAATTCAGAGAAGTCAGGCTGGAATTGAACCCTGAACTACAAGTCTTTTCCATGATACTGATAGGTTTAGTAAAAAGTTTTCTTTGATTCATTCTCTCAGCCTACTAGGAACAAGGTAAGGCTAGTGCGGCCAATTCATTTCCTACCCCATCATGGATGAGCTCTTACCTTCTCCATCTGAGCCCAGTAGTCCACCACATAGCTTGCAAAGTTAAATTCCTCAGGCATATCATTGTCATTCCACCTAGGGGCTCCTACTCCTGATGATTGGAAGCGCAGTTTCCAAGGGGCAGTGTGGAAGCCATGGAAGGACTTGTGGATGCCCCAGATGACCCGAAATCTCATCAGCCACTGCATGGTAGGACAGTCCTCAGGAACTGGGTACAAAATTCTCAAAGTCACCACCTGCCTTGGGAAGAGACAGTTAAGAGGTTGCTCATGCAAAAAAAATTTAAAAAGAAAAGAAAAACAAAATATATTAATTGAAAAAAATGAAAGCTTTTTGTTGATGATAATGTATATAGTAATGTCCTTGTCTTGACTGATATGCATGGTATTCATGGTGGAGAAAGCAATGTTGTACACTGTAAAGTTATTTGTGATTAAATGTAAATTAAAATTAAAAATTAAAAATAAATAAAAAGAGGTGGTTCATGCAGCAGTAACTTTCTCCACACAATGGATGCATATTCATGACTAGCTGTTACACTCACAGTTTTATTTCAACTCAACAGAATCTGGAAGGCATAACACATTAATTTAGATGGGGAAAAAAAAATCTCCCTGTTAAAGAAGCACAAGGCAGAAAATGCTGGGTAGGGGCTATAGCTACATGAGGTCAGGACACATTCCAGGGGTATCTTCATTTTCTTCAATCCCTGGGACTCAAGCCCAGGATGGCAGCAATATGGCTGTTCCCTTTATGTTAGAATCTCAGTGTTTTGAAAGGTCTGTCCTCCATGCTAACCTTCCACTGGTGACCTGACTTCCCGCCAGGCCCAATCATATGGTTCTGATAAAGGCTGTCATACTTAAGATGATCCCCCACAAACACACACAACTCAAGTTGGTTTGGTGCAGAGTGGAATAGTCATTCCCATGATTTTTAATCCAAGCTGGGCCAATCCAGTCCTCGTCCAAATGTGCATGTGTGTGTGTGTGTGTGTGTGTGTGTTTGTACACGCATGTGTGTGTATCTATGCCTCTCTCTGGTGGAAGTCATATAATTGACTCCAATGATTATGGAGACTGAGAGGTCCTATTACAGATTTCCTGGCTGACACTAACCCTAGTATGCCAGTAGTAGGTCTCAGTCCAAGTCTGCCTTGTCTCAGAAGCTGGGAAATGCATGGTATGACTCTGACTCTGAAGCTAAAGGCCTGGGCTCTACTGCTATGAGTCCTGGGGTGAAAAGGCTGGGGAACCTGGAGTTCTTATATCCAAACACTGGAGAAGAAGAATGTATACCAATTCCAGAAGAGAGGAAATAGTATATTCTTGGACTTTTTTGTTCTGTTGGTCTCTAGCCAACTGAAGGTGCCCATGCTCATTGAGGTTGGATCTTCCCCACTGTACTCACTTAGACTCAACACCCAATCTCCTCTGAAAACATCCTCACAGACATATTCAGAAATAATGTTTTACCACTTCTTTAGTATTCCTTAATCTAGTGAAACTGACACCTAAAACTAACCATCTCAGGATCCTTCTTAAAGTTTGATTGTGAAAACTGACTTAAGCTTGGACCTGTCTTTCCATATAAATGTTGAATGAAAAAGCCACTTTGCAAACAGCGTTGAGATTCAAACTCCTATCACTGTTAATAATTAAGTCCTCTTATATTATAGTACGTTAGCAATGATATAATACTAACCTATAAAATCGACAAATAAAACTTGCAATGTACAGCAGCACTAGACCTTAACTTTAACCTGTCATATTAACTGGAGCTGAGAATTGTTTGCTCCACTTAATATGATATACTCCAATTTGACAAGGTTCCCATCACCCCCTATTTTGTCACACTTATCTGCTTCTTCATTTATTGTAGCTGTCCAGTTCCTTTGGACATTTAAGCTTAAAAATCCCTGATCAAGGACAGAATCCTAGAAGGAACAGGGATTTCCCCAAGGTTATAAGGCACATTTGATAGCAGAGTTAGTTCTAAAAACTCACTTCTGCTATTTTTTCCAGCACACACTTTGCTCCACATGTATCACCGGGTTAGAGTGAGGTTGGAAGACTGAGTTGCTATTTTTCCACAGTTGTGTATATGACCTAAGGGTCTTAGCAGAGTTCGTTCTAAAAACTCACTTCTTCTGCTATTTTTTCCAGCACACACTTTGCTCCACATGTATCACCGGGTTAGAGTGAGGTTGGAAGACTGAGTTGCTATTTTTCCACAGTTGTGTATATGACCTAAGGGTCTTCCTTAAAACACTAACTCACTGTTTTGTTTTGCTTTGTTTTGTTTTCAAATACAGTATGAACAACCCCTTAAGAAGTTGCTAAAGACAAAAAAAAAAAAAAAAAAGGAAAAGGAGAGATGTCAAGATACAATGCGAATTTTTTAATTACTAGAGGGCATGTACACTTGTCACAGAAAGACAGGGAGATAGAGAGGGAGAAAGAGCACGTCCCAATGGAGTACAGTCAAGCTGAAATCTCCTCTCCTTTTCTGTCATGTTGGGATTTGGGGCATGAACACACATGCACCCAGGGTGTTAGTCAAGCCACCTGGCTGGAATTTGAACTTCGGTTCAGCCATTCAGGATTCTGCTCCCTTAACAGCCAGGCTACAAGGCCAGCCCGACAAGGAAACTTACCAACACTTTTTTGTAGATTGAATTGTACCCCGTCCTCAAATGCATATGTTTAGGTCCTCAACTCTAATACTTTAGAATGTGACTATATTTGGAGAAAGAGTTTAAAAGATAATTTAATTAAAATGAGATTATTAGTGTAAAGCCTAATCCAATATAACTGGTGCCCTTGTAAGAAGAGAAGATTCAGAGGCCAGACAGTAGCCCAGCAATAAAACACAATGCTCTAAAAAACAGGCCCACCTGGGAAGGTTCCTAGTTCAAGTCTGGAGATCTTTCTGAGTACAACTATGGTATGGGCCAGCCCAGGCTGGGGTTAGATGGTGCTGCCAAGGCCCTGTTGGGAGTGATGGCCCCCCCTCTCTCTTTTCCTTTCATTATCTTTCTTGATCATGAAAGATATAAAATTAACAAAAAAGAAAAAAAGAGAGAGAAGATTCAGACACATACAGAGAGAGACTGCCACACGAGCATGAAGACAGCTATCTACAAGCCAAGGAGAAAGGCCTCAGGAAAAATCACCTTGATCTAGGACTTCTAGCCTTTAGAACCATGAAAAACTAAATGTACTTTATTTAAATCATCATGCCATACTTTGCCACGGCAATTCAGAGAAACTAACATACCATTCAGTTCAAATAAAGAAGACCTAACTTTGGCAGCATTTTTAAAATGTGTTTGCAATTCTGACTAAAATTTTGTCATGTGAGAGGGCCAAGATGAGGGCTGTGGTAGCTGAAAGCCATAAATATCAAATAGCAGAGATTCTAATTCCAGCCCCTTCACCCAGATAACTGCTTTAGAAATATGAATTACTATCAGTTAACACTTTCTCTGGGGATTTTTTTAATGAGTAATTCAGAATGTCAAAAAAAAAATCTTTAACCTTCAGAGTTAGAATCTAAAGAGAAGGAATGGGGATAAATTCTTGAATACAGACATGGCAAAGTTTAGCTTTTCCTCTGATATGCAAAAATACAGAAGAACTTGATCCCACAGTATTAAGAGAACTAAGACACATCTATGTATCTATTTCTGTCTATATGTATATGCATGTCTATCTTTATAGCTATATTTATTTCAGTGTTTATATAAATATAGCTATAAGACTTATGTCTATATCTATCACTATACTTATAAGTATATTGATATCTAAATCTATATGAACATTATATCCATAATATTTATTCAAATCCATCTATTTGTCACAGTGTTAACACATAGTAAGTACTCAACAAAGTGTTAGTCTTTCCTTCTTTGTCATAATGCATAAAACTTGAAATCTGAGAAGAGAAAAATAATATGCCTATGAAATGTCTGAATTATAAAAAAAAGTATTTCCAATTGAAGTTGAAATATGAGAAGAGAAAAATAATATGCCTATGAAATGTCTGAATTATAAAAAAAAGTATTTCCAATTCTAAAACATTTACTGTGGATGTGCCATTTATGGTTTTATTACAATCAGAGATTAACTAGACTGAACGAGTTCCTACCCTCTTGGAGAACATAATCTAAAGGCACCCTACAAAATAGTATTAAAGTGGATTTCTTTTTAGAGGTTTTTGCTATAGGGCATGTGCTTGCCAAAAAGAGAGAGACAGAGAGACAGAAAGCGAAAAATCACTCCATAGAGGGGATGGCCCTGCAGCAATCCCTTCTCCTCCATCATCCTCTTGGGATCCTGGGCACACATATATATGTGTCCAGTGTGAGTTTAAGCCAACGCATTTGGGATTCGAACTGCAGTTGACTACGTGGGAGTCTAGTGGCATAGCCATTATGCCATCTGCTGGTCCCTTAAAGTGGATTTTTGCTATAGGACAAGTGTGCTCACCAGAGACACAGAAAGAAAGAAAGTCAGAAATAATACCCAAGGGGTATGGCCATCCCTTTTCCTTCATCCTCCTTTCAGAATCTTGAGCACACATGCACATGAGCCCAGGGTAAGTTTCAAGCCACTGGGTCTGGGACTCAAACCTTGGCTGCCCCTGTGGAAGTCCAACACCTTAACCACTACGCCACTTGCTGGCCCCTAAAAAATAGCTTTAAAGAACAATTTTTTGAAGTACTTAAAAGTATATTGTAAAAACAATTTGGCATTAAGAAGTGGCTGGGCTCACTGGCAAATGCACAGGTACCTAGTGCCTTGAAGAGTTTCTGCAACTGAACTTTGACTGCACAAGGTTTGGGACTGAAAAAAATATTTAATGATGCAACATACTTAGTGAGTTATAGCAATCTCAGAGTTTCAGGGTTTGACTTTTGGCTCCACCTCTACCAGCTGGGACATCGTGAGCACTGTTTATGTCTCTGAACTTGAGCACAATGATAGTATCTATTTCCCACCTTCCACAAGGATTAATGAGATAATCCACATAAATCACTTCATTGGTACTGAGTCTGGTACAAAATAAAGGATCAATAAATATCTCAGCAAATACTGAAGCCAACCTAATCCTCTTTAGATATGTTTTTTTAAATGTGTTTTAAATAGAAGGCATCCACTTTACAGAGAGTGAACTTCTGCATAGTGAAATTATCTTTGAAGCATTCATCTTTTGGCTCTGTACCCTCCTTTCATGGCCCATCACATTCAGGCTTGCCCAATATTAAATTTATCACCTTCTGTGTCCCAGTTACTATGCCACACATAGCACATGTATAATTCCTTTGATTCCTTTCACCAATAACACCATACTCATTTTGTGGTTAAGGAAATGAAATGTTGGAAAAGTTTAGGTGACTGGCTTTATGACCTAGAGGTTAAAGTAGCCAGATCTCATATAGCTGACTGCAGGGTTTAAGCACTGGACCTATGGCTTGAGACACTTGTCTACCCAAAATCCCAAAAGGAGAGAGAGGAGGAGGAGACAGGATTACAGGGTGACCATTCCCCTTGAGAGTGGAGGTGCTTTCTTCTCTCCCTTTCTCTCAGGCTCTCTGTCTTTCTCTGACAAGTGCACACTCCCTCTAGCAAAAGAAGGAGAAAACAAAAGAGAAGCTAAGGAATTTGTGTTTAAAGACACCCAACTTACAAACAGCATTGCCAGAACTTGAAATTGGGTTTTAAGTTTAGAAT
>NW_006159864.1:1004112-1006159 GCF_000334495.1 Tupaia belangeri chinensis | reverse complement strand
TTTCTCTGACAAGTGCACACTCCCTCTAGCAGAAAGGAGGAGAAAACAAAAGAGAAGCTAGAACTTGAAATTGGGTTTTAAGTTTAGAATTCATGCATGATTTATTTTTCCATGACAGATACACACACACACACACACACACACACACACACACTAAAGAAGCTGCCATCCAGCCTAGTCTTACCTGATACTATTTAGGACACAGTTGAGCTGTGTCTCGGATAGATATAGAAAAGGAGGCTTTGTATATCCGTTCACTCTGATCGAGTCCCCGTTTACTCTGATCGAGTCCTTCCCAGGAATATGTACACACAGCAGGACTTGGCTCCTGGCCACATCTGAGGAGAACTTTGAGCAGAGAATTGGGTGATTCAGCAGGGGGAGGGTATGCTCTGGTAGAACTGGGCAAAAACTATCACAGGCCTCCATGGAGAGGCACTCAGAAAAACATACTATAATAAGTCACCTACAGTTCTTGTGAGATGACTTGGGGTGTGAAAGAACAAAGTCAAATGGAGCACTGTCATTACTTTTCAGTGGTTCACCTGCCTTTTTTTTTGCTCTGTTCTGCCAAATTTTCATTTATCTGACCATTGAGAGACTGTGTGGTCTAACTGAGAGAAGTCTGTGCTTGGAGGTAGAGTGATCTGGGTTTGAGTCTCAGGTCTGCCAATTAACAAAGATCTGTATGATCTATGACTACTTCCTTGTTCTATGCCTCATTTTCCTCATTTTGTACAATGGAAATGACAATATCAGCAGCTACCACCCAGAATTTTTTGTTTGCTTATCTATTTGTTTAATAACATTAATAAAATAATTCATAGAAGGCACATCTCACACTGCTGGGCATAATGGATGTTGGATGTTTTTATTAACTTGGAATTCTAAGAGAATTTGATATACTAGGAAGGTCTTTGGAATCTTAAGGTTTTGAGTGTAAATCTTGGCTCAGTCACTTACAAAAAGGCAAACTTGGTCTTCCCTTCTGTAAAATGAAGAGGAGTTTATTTATTTATAAAATAAAATACATTTATTTATATTTTTTCCATGGGTTAATTGAAAGTGTTATGTGACATGAAGTCTGTGAAGCATCTGACCCAAGGTATTTAGACACTGGGTTAATATTAATATTGCATTGGATAAGCCAAGGTTGTCAAAGGTAGTAGGCTTGCACTACTTAAATTTTACAGGGGTCATTTTGGGAGGAAAGGGGAGCTCCAATATTCTGTCCCATCTTTCCCAGTTGTTCTCAATATCTATTGAATCTAGGAGAAAAATACCTCTGCTCCAAGTTACCATTACTATTGCCCTGGCTGTAGTAGTCCCACAGGAATGGAAGTTCTGGGAAAAGCTTTTGCTAGCAATGTTATACATCCTTGTGGTGAGAATTGTGATAGGTCTAAGGTGTCTGGATTACCAGCTACTTGTCACAACCCCAGAGGGGGAAATTATGTGAGTAGTTGTACACTCCTCTTCATGGTGTGGAGATGTCCAGAACTCACAATAACCCAGGGCCATCTGTTTAATTACTGACACTTCCCAGGCCTCCGCTAAGCCTGTCTCTCTCCTTTTGAAATGGTAAAAGCAAGCTGAGACCTTGAGGAGCCAGACATTCTGCTTATCTAACTCTTTCTTTTTTAGAGTAAGCTTTGAACTTCTTCTTCCTGATAGGATACCTTTATCCTCCTGGAGCTCCCCCTTTTCCCAAATTCCCCAATGATAAAAGACTGTGCTTAAGACCCACAGGGGGCCAGAGATTCAGAATGTTAACTCCTCTGCACCCACTAACATAATAATAAAGAGTTCTTATTTCTCTGGAGTGCTGCTTTTTGGTCCTTGGCTGTCTGTCCCCCCCCACCCCCCCCCCAACACTCTCATAGGAATGTAAACTCCTTAAGGGCATAACTTTGTCTAACATTTTAAAATCTATAGCCACACCTGGAATATGCTCATTAAATACCTTTTTAAAATATTTATTTCATTTTATTTATTAATATTAGTATTTTAAAATTTGCTATAGACATGTATGCTCACCAGAGAGGGA
>NW_006159864.1:995514-1004083 GCF_000334495.1 Tupaia belangeri chinensis | reverse complement strand
TGAGAAAGCAAGCCACCAGGTCCAGGACCTGAAGTATGGTCGGCCATGTGGGTACCTTAACCACAACACCATCTTGCCTGCAAGAAAGGCTGGGTCCTGGTTTCCAGTGGCTCCCATGATAGTAGCTTTTTGGCCTGATGCGGGAGCCAGAGGCTGAGTTACAATGGAGTGTTCAGTGCCAGTATCTACCATAAATGTTATTGGTTGACCCCCTACCTTGACATTGACCAGGGACTCCCAGGGGCCTAGGATCATGGAGCCCAGTAGGTCCTATTCTGATTCCATCATGGCTAGGAGGCCTTTGGGGATTCTGGGAGAAAAGTCTTGTGGGCTCCCAGTGGACTTATGGTTATTCTTCCTTGGTTTGTCTTCCACTTGGGGCATTCATCTTTCCAGTGTCCATCCTCTTTGCAGTAAGCACACTGGATTGGTCTAAGCCTGGCATGGTCAGTTTTTGGCCCCCCTCTTGGACCGGGTGGGGCATCCAGTCATCTGAGGGCAGCAGCCAACAGGGTTGCCTTTGCTTCAACCACCAATCTGCTTCCTTTCTTTTCTCTGTCTCAGTTCACAAAGACTCGATTAGCAATATCCAGGAGCTGGGTGGCATTCATCCCAGCAAAGCCTTCCTGCTTTTGGAGTTTTCTATAGATGTCAGGGGCTGACTGGACAACAAAGTCGGCATTAATCATTTACTGGCTTTTGGAGCTCTCTGGATCAAATGGAGTATAGATTCAGTATGCCTCACAGAGTCTCTCATAAAACTGCACTGGCAGTTCATCTGTCTTCTGAATTATTTCGGTAGTTTTTGCCATGTTAGTAGGCTTCTTTGCACTGGCTTTCATTCCCCACAGGGGTGTCTCTTGATACTTGTTGAGATGGGCAATGGCCACTCTCAGTATTGAAATCCCAGTCAGGCTTTTCACTTGGAAAAGCAGTTTTGGTCCAAGCCTTGGGATCTACCACATCATTGGGGGCATGCTTCTGTAGCCATTTCGTTGTTGCCACAAGGACTCTGTCACACTCCTCTGTGTTAAGTAGGGTGAGGAGTAGTTGCTGACAGTCACCCCAGGTGAGCTGGTGGGTTTGGAGTATAGACTCCATGAGATCTATTATTGCCTGGGCTGTTCCAACTAGGAGGGGGTGTTGTGTTTCCAATTAAACAAATTGGTAGTGGTGAAGGGCTGGTATTAGAGAGTTACTCTTTCTTCTGTAATAGTCCCATCTGCACCTAGTCAGCATACAGTCCAGCACAGTGAGTTTGGTTGACTTGGATTAAGGTTTTCCCATCATATCCCAAATATCTCTTACCTCTTCAGTTATCAAAAGCCTGCACTTCCCAGAAGGCTCAGGAGATAACTGGTTGGAGGAAGTGATCAATGAGGAGACTCTGGAGGGACGGCAGCTCCTAGGAGTGGGCCTTAGCCCAAAGGTTCAGAAGCTGTGCAGCTTCCTGGGGGCTTTGCTAAAAAGGCCAGGCAGTGCAAGTGATAAGTTTGTTCAAGTTTGCAGGAGGGCCTCAGCCAAGGGCTACAAATAGAAGGACCACAGCAGTCTCTCCCTGGAGTCCATCTTCTTGGTATTCCAATGGTGTATACCCTGGTGTTGGAGAGGGGTATCTCTGTGGTGGGTGGCAGGTGGAATAGAGGAGGACAAGAGAACGGAAGTCTGCCAAGCTAATTGACAAGGGAACGTTGTTTAGATGGAGGGTGATGCCCGCCCTCTCCTTTCCCAGACAGAGTGGGCAGGTTTTGCTCTGCAGTAGAAGACTTTGTAGGAGGGTCAGAATGGGCTCTGAGAGGATGTTTTTCGTTACAGTTAGGAGGAATTTGTGTCCTAACCCCTAAGGTCAGAATCGGCGACCTGACATTTGCTACTCTGCCTATCTGCCTCTACAGGGAAAACTTTCCCATTGGCCTCTGTGTCCCCCCTCCCATGAATGGTGTCACAACAGAGAAAGGGTGAGTGCTCCCCAGAGGGGACCAATCAGGCGTCCATCTGGCCATGTCCCTCGCAGGTTTTCTGTAGTTCTTTGGCAACAATGAATAGGATGTAAACCCTCCACCAGATGGAATGCGTAGAGAAGGACTGGGGACCCAGCACCAATTTTGCCATTTAGTCTTTCATGGAACTACCACAGAAATGCTGTCATGAACCCAATTATGCTCCATAGAGAGAAGCCGTGGAGCCACAATCACATCTGCTTGTCACAAACACTCACATTCATTCCCCACACCAACTAATTACCAGATGAATCCTAACTGCTGGGCATGTGACCAAAGGAGTGATTGAGTCTCCTCCTCTACTCTATTCAAGTAGGTCTAACTAGAGCTCTACAGATCCCTGGGGGCTTACCAGATTACCAGAATTGACCGTGGTTGATGCATCAGGGTCGAGAAGTTGGTCCTTCTCTCCAACCAGAGTCCAATGATCCAGGAATGCTCAGCCTCAGGGCAGGCATCCCAGCTAAGGGATCCCATCAAATGAAATGGGAGTATGCCTGTCTCTCCATATCATAGTGCCCATCCCAAGGGGAAATGCCATGGGATCAGTGGCTCAAAGGGCCACTCTGATTCTGTTTCCCAGCCAATGCACCAAATGTTGAAGAAAAGCAGATGCTGAGGAACAGAAATGGCACTCAGGAGAGAAAGGATAACTCTCTATTACACCGGCGGGCATGGAGGAGCTAACACTCTGTATCTCTGGCCCCGACTGGGGAATTTGGAGAGGGGAGGTCTCTGAATATTAGGAATGTGGAAGGGGTTCAGAACCTGCCCTAAAATGGAGGTGGCAGAGAAGCAGGAAGTCTACCCTATTCCAGATTTCAGGTTACCCTGTAGCTCCGGGGAGGGGCAGTAAGTTTGCTGGAGGTAGAAACCTCAGGCAGCCTGAGTTATTCTTGAATTCAGGGTCTCTCCATATCAAAAAGAGATATGATTCAATTAAGTAATTTCTCTGGTTACTTAGCTTTGAAATAAAATAATATACGGAAGTAAAATGTTCAGAAAAGAAATGGTTATATTTGGATTTTAGAAAGCCCATTCTGGCAGTTCTGTAAGAAGAATGAGTGTAGGAATTCTAGTTTGGAAGCTACTGTGATAGTCTAAGCAAGTAGTGATGGTTGCTCAGACCAGGGTGATGGCACTGGAGATGGAAGGAAGAGGGTATATTTGGAATCAATTTTTGAGATATCATGAGGAGGACTTACTAATGATTTTGGTAGGGAATGAAGGAAGAAAAGAATCAAAGATAAATCAACCTTGGGGGCTGGCAGGTGGTATGCTGTTTAGGGGCCCTGAGCTCCCACAGGGCCAACTGAGGTTCAAGTCCTGGACCTGGTGACTTGCTTTCTCACTTTCTCTTTCTCTCTCTCTCTCACTCTGTCCACCTCTGGTCAAATTAAAATAAATGAATAAATAAAGTAAAATAAAATAATTCTCTAAAAAAAAGATAAATCAACTTTTTGGCTTCTGCAATGGTACATATGGTAAGTAACGATATATATGTGAAGAAACTTATGCTGACAAGATTACTTACTATTTCCAAAATCACATAAACTAAGAACCAGCAGTTAGCGTAATGGCTATGTCGCTGGATTCCCACGTAGTCGACCGTGGTTCGCGTCCCGGACTCAGTGGCTTAGAACTCACGCCAGGCACGTGTGCGTGCGTGCCCAAGATCCCGAGTGGAGAATGGAGGAGAAGGGATTGTGACGTGACCATCCCCCCTGGGGGGTGATTTCTCACTTTATGTCTCTATGTCTCTCTCGGTCTGTCTGGTGAGCGCACGCGTCCTTATAGCGAAAACCTCTCCAAAAAAAAAAAAGGAACAAAATCACATAAACTATAGAAGGCAGGGACAGGACTTAAATTATGGTTTTATTTAAACTAATTTTGCCTGCTCAAGTCTTCCGACCTGCTCAGGACCTGCTCAGCTGAACATGTTTTTCTGAGGGGGGAAGGCTGTGGATTAGAAATAAACACAACAACAAGCACACAAAGACACACAAGTATAGGAAAGCAAAGATCGGCTGGGCCCAAATTCTCTGATGGAGAAAGCCAGGACCTGGAACCAACTTCAGGTTTATTCTTTTAAAGGGCAGAAAATGGGGTAAGAGGCAATGGAATGCAAAGAGAATGGGGGAAGAGGAAATGAAATGCAAAGCCAGGTGTTTTTGGATGTAAATTGCCTGAAGATGTGAAAACTGGCATCATGTAATTTCTCTGATCTTTTTGGGGCAAAATCTGATAAACAGATATGGCTTCCTTTAACCTCATACTGCCCTGCAGTATCAGGTATCAAAAGCAACAGACAGTGTTTCCATATGTAAATGCTCTCATAGCCATTGCTAAAGAAGCTCATGGAAGTGTATTTCTGCATGCATCTAAAGGTTACATGTTTTCTCAGATTGGCCACTCTCCACAATGTTCTGCCGCTATCTACCCACCACACTTCATTTTTTATCTGTGCTTCTTCCCCCCAAGGGGTAGTTATGAACTATCCAACAACTATCCAACTTAGGTCTTTCTGGTCCTGAATAATCAAGGAGCAGATAGAGTTTGCATTGTCTCTCCATTACCTGGTCAACATTATTGTGTCTGGGAGAAAAAAATATAAATAATTGTCTCCGGAATTGAGAGCACTATAAAATCTCAGTGTCATTTCATCTTTGTTTAGCTAAGCCATACAAATTGATCAATGGTTTCTTCATTCATCTCCAGTCCAACATTGCATAGACTTATATCCTATGGGGGAAACTATTTGAAATATTTGAAAGACACTCGCTAATGCTCATGCTTTTCAAATGGCAGCTGTTATCATTTATTTAAAACAGAGTTCAGAGCCAGACGGGCAGGGCTAGTATCTTTGTTATACTAGTTAATATGCCACATTGATCCTGATAAAGTTATTACAATGTTCTGCTTCTATTTTCCCATCTGAAAATGAGAATGACAGAATGTATCTATTAGGATTGTTGTGATAATTAAAAGATTATATATGTGGTGTCTTCAAAAAGTTCATAAAAAATGCAGTCATGATTTCAAAATTTTTGCACTAAAATACACTTGTAATTTAATTCCATTTTCCATTAAGTTTTTGATGTCTCCTCATATATAGACTACTTAGAATAGTGCCTGGCACATGATAAGAACATTATTACTAATTTTTAAATTATGATTAGTAAGAGAAGCCAGTGGGAAGAGAGAAGAAATAGTTAACTTTTTTTTTTTTTTTTTTAGTTTTTGCTATAGAGTACTTGGATTCACCAGAGAAAGAGAGAGAGAAGAAAACTGAAAATTCGCTTCAGGGAGCATGGCCATGCCACAATCCCTTCTTCTTCATTCTCCTCTTGGGATTTTGGTCATGCTCATATGTCCAGTGTAACTTTCAAGACACTGGGTCCTGGACTTGAACTATGCAGTTGGCCATTTCATACACACACACACACACACACACACACACGTGTGTGTGTGTGTGTGTGTGTGTGTGTGTGTATATAACTTCAATATAGATATTTTTCTTTTCATTATAAAATGAAAAATTAAGACTCATAAATTTTCCATGACTAAATAATATGGACTCAACTTTTTGAAGGTTTGTTATGTTTTAGGCACTATTCAAAGCCAAAAAGGTACCCAAAAGTGATTATATCACCCAATAGCTAGAAGTCAAAAAAGAGCCTGAGGTTTGAAGAAACCAGGAAATATGTGTCCATCAAAAGAACACAATAACTCCTCCTCATCTCTTGATAAAACAGAAGTTATTGAAATGTCACTGAAGAGTTCAGAACATTCATAGTGACAAAACTCTGTAAGTTGAAACAAAAAAGGGACAATGAACTCCAGATGAGGAAGTCCTTCCACGATGTGAAAGAAAAAATGGAAACTGTAAGGAAGAATCAGATGGAACTATTAGAGGTGAAGTCTGTAATAAAGGAAATCAAAAACTCTCTTGAAAGTATTAAAAGTTGATTAGACCATGCCAAAGATTGAATCACCGAAGAAGAAGATAAAACCTCTGATCTAGGAAAAAAAAAATGCCAAAAAGATAGAAAAAATAACGGGGAAAAAATGAGGATAATATAGGAGAAATATTACATTCCATTAAACGTCCAAACATCCAAATAATTGGGATTCAGAAGGTGAAGAAATTAATAAGGGCATGGAAAATCTATTCCATGAAATCCTGGAAGAAAATTTTCCAAGTCTAGAAACAAAGATTATTATATCCAGCAAGAATGACAAGTGACTTACAAAGGTCAACCCATCAGGCTAACACCAGACCTTTCAATGGAAACAATGCAAGTAAGAATAAAATGGGAAGACATATTGAAAGTATTGAGAGAAACAATTTCAACTAAGATTATTATATCCAGCAAGAATGACAAGTGACTTACAAAGGTCAACCCATCAGGCTAACACCAGACCTTTCAATGGAAACAATGCAAGTAAGAATAAAATGGGAAGACATATTGAAAGTATTGAGAGAAACAATTTCAACTAAGATTATTATATCCAGCAAGAATGACAAGTGACTTACAAAGGTCAACCCATCAGGCTAACACCAGACCTTTCAATGGAAACAATGCAAGTAAGAATAAAATGGGAAGACATATTGAAAGTATTGAGAGAAACAATTTCAACTAAGATTATTATATCTAGCAAGATTATCCTTCATATGGCAAAAAAGGATTAAAATCTTGAATTTTCCAACACCAGACCAGCTCTTCAAGAAACTCGAAAGAGAGTCCTGTTCCAGGAAAACTAAAGGATGGACAAACAGAAATAAGTAAATAAAAGACAATCAAGACAATGGCCAACTTAAAGGTAGGGACAAGTCTGGAAATATCGATAATAATATTGAATGTTAATGGACTAAATTCTCCCATCAAGAGACACAGACTGTCTGAATGGATAAAAAAAAAAAAATGGAAACCTTCTATCTTCTGCCTACAAGGAATGCATCTCATGGATGAAGACATACGTATACTAAAAGTGAAGGGCTTGAAAAAGATATTCCATGCAAATCTGAATTTAAAAAAAAGCTGGAACAGTGATACTAAGAAGAGAGAAAGGAACTAGGTAAATCAAATTTGCAAAGAAGATGGCAATATAACAACAGACATAACAGAAATACAAAACATTATTAGAGGATACTATGAACAACTATACACTAACAAACAAGAAAATCTGGATGAGATGGACAAATTCCTGGACACATATAATCTACTGAGATTGAGTCAGGAGGATGTAGAAAGTCTGAATAGGCTCATACATAACAAGCCAGGAGCCTAAATCAGTAATAAATAACCTCCCAACAAAGAAAAGCCTAGGTCCTTATGGCTTCACTTCTGAATTCTACAAAACTTGTAAAGAAGAGTTAACCCCCATTTGCTCAAGTTATTTCTAAAGATACAGAAGACTGGAACTCTCCCAAATTCATTCTATGAAGCCTCCATAACCCTTATCTTTAAAACAGACAAAGACAGGACAAGGAAGGAAAACTATAGATCAATAACTCTGATGAGTATAGACGCTCAAATTCTCAATAACATATTAGCAACAACATATAAAAAAGGTTATACATCATGACCCCATAGGCTTTATTTCAGGAATGCAAAGTTGGTTCAACATATGTAAAATCATAAATGTAATACCTTATATTAACAGAAAGAAAGATAAAAACCATATGATTATATAAATGAATGCAGAAAAAGCATTTGATAAGAAACAACATCCATTCATGATAGGGACCAGCAGTTAGCATAATGGTTATGTTGTGGACTCCCATGTAGTCAACTGCAGTTCGGGTCCCGGATCCTGTGGCTTAAACTCATGCTGAGCGCATGTGCATGTGTGCCCAAGATCCCGAGAGGAGAATGGAAGGGAAGGGGTTGTGGTGTGGCCATAACCCCTGGGGGGTGATTTCTTGCTTTCTGTCTCTCTGTCTTTTTGACAAGTGCATGCACCCTATAGCAAAAAACTCTCAAAAAAAAAAAAAGATACAACATTCATTCATGATCAAGACTCTCAGCAAAATTGGCACAGAAGGGTCATTTCTCAACACAATAAAAGCTATCTATAAAAAACACATAGCCAATATCATCCTGAGTGGAGAAAAGCTGAAAGCTTTTCCACTAAAATTGATACAAGAAAAGGATGTCCACTTTCTCCACTTCTTTTCAATATAGCACTGAGCACTGGAAGACCTTGCCAATGCAATGAGAAAAAAGAATAAAATAAAAGGCATTAAAATAGGAAAAGAAGAGGTGAAATTATCTCTATTTGCAGGTGACATGATGGTATACATGAAAAAACAAAAAAACAAAAAAATCCTGGAAGTAATACATGAATACAGTAAAGTTGCATGATACCAAATCAACATACATAAATCTATAGCGTTTCTATTCACAAGCAGCAGGCAGACTGAGATAGAACCAAAAATATAAACAAATAACTCAATTTACCATAGCCAAATAAGTGTAAGATACCTAGAAATAAATCTAACCAAAGAAGTTAAAGACCTCCACAAGGAAAAGTATGAGAAGATAAAAAAAAAAAAAAAAAAAAAA
>NW_006159864.1:989502-995160 GCF_000334495.1 Tupaia belangeri chinensis | reverse complement strand
GCGTGCGCTCGCCAGACAGAGAGAGACATAGAGACAGAAAGTGAGAAATCACCCCCCCCCAGGGGGGATGGTCACGCCACAATCCCTTCTCCTCCATTCTCCTCTCGGGATCTTGGGCACGCACGCACACGCGCCCGGCATGAGTTTTAAGCCACCGGGTCCGGGACACGAACCGCGGTCAACTACGTGGGAGTCCAGCGACATAGCCATTACGCTAACTGCTGGTTCCCATAGCATATTGATTTTTGACAAATGGTACCAGTCAATCCAGTGGTAAAAGGAAAACCTCTTTAGCAAATGGTGCCATAAAAACTGGATATCCACCTGCAGAAAGATGAATCTGAACCCCTATCTCTCACCATTGATAAAAATAAATTCAAAGTGGATCAAAGATCTAAACCTAAGACTTCAAACTATAAAATTATTGCTGGAAAAAAACGAGGAAACTCTAAGAGACATTGGGGTAAGCAAAGACTTCTGAAATAAGACCCCCAAAGCACAGTCAATAATTTCCAAAATAGACAAGTGAGATTACATCAGATTAAGACATTTCTACACTGCCAAGGACACAGTAATCAGTGTGAATTGACAGCACTCAAAATGGAAAAATATTTTTGTAAACTATGTGTCAGATAAGGGACTGACATCCAGAATACACAGGGAACTCAAGTAGCTGTCCAAAAAAAAGATAATCAACTCTATTAAAAGATGAGAAAATGAGTTGGAAAAAACCACTCTCTCTAAGGAAGATATATGAAGATCCAAAAGGCTTATGAAAAAAAAAAATGCTCAACATATCTCATTATAAGGGAGATGCAGATCAAAACCACAATGAGATACCACCTAACCCCAGTCAGAATGACTAAGATTTAAAAAAAAAAAAGTAAGTGCTGGTGGGGGTATGGTGAAAGGGGAACTGCTGGTGGGAATGTGAATTGGTCCAGACACTGTGGAGAACAATATGGAGCTTCCTCAAAGATCTACAAATAGATTACCATATGATCCAGTAATCCTACTCCTTGGTATCTATCCAAAGGACAAAAGAATCCTTAGTCGGAAAAGTGCTATCACATCGATGTTTATTGCAGTATTATTTGTAACTGCTAAGACACAGAACCAACCCAAATGCCCACAAACAGAGGAATGGATTGAAAGAGTGGCATATATACTCTACAGAATACTACTCAGCTGTAAAAAAACAAGACCCTGACTTTTGACAGAAAGTGGATGAATATGGAAGATTTACTGCTGAATGAAGCAAACCAGGCTATGAATGAGAGACATTATATGTCTCCACTTAATATTACAACTACTGTGCACATTATATGGCTGAAACTTAATGACTAAAAGATATAGAAACATAGAAAATGGTTATAAATATCAGATACAGTGTGTAAAGAGGGTGGATGAAGGAGGAGAGTCTGAGGAAAGACATTAAGGAGAAAAATAGAGAGGCAAGGCATTATGGAACAAAGAAATGGGTTATTATCTGTTGAAGATAATGTGTACAGTATTATCAACTGAATTGGTGAGAAATGTATACATGTTAGAATATTCACTTTGCAAGCTAAGTGACATATGTAATTGAATGTATAAAAGTAATTGAAATTAATAAAACTTTGTGAAAAGGTAAGACTGCTGGAATATATGCTTCCCAGGTTGTAATTCTTACCAGCCCAAATAAACTCTTTGGCTTTATTAGATTTTGTGCCCTATTTCTCCTGGTGTTAACAGTTCTGAACATATGTGGAATCAGTGAAGACAAGCTGTGGAATCACATTCTGTGGACTCCTATTCTGGTTCGACCCCGGTATTAGCTGTGTGATGTGGACCTCTGCCTCCGTAAACATAAAAACAGTATAACAAGAGCCCTGAACACATTAGGTCATTGGGAGGGGTAGACAAGCTGGCACACAGTAAGAGCTTGTTAAATGTCAGTGTTTCAAAGCCACAGATGAGGCCATAATGCCCCCTGGTGACCGCAGTGCAGAAGTACACACGCACACTACCTTCCTCCACCACAGGTCCTAAGCTAAATAGAATGGGGCTGGCAGGTGTCTTGGTTAAGGTGACTGGACTCCCACATGGCTGACTGTAGTTTGAGTCCTAGACCTGGCAGCTTGCTTTCTCACTTTTCTTTTCTCTCTTTGTCTCTCTCTGGTCAACTTCAAAAAATTAAATAATGACAATTAATAAAAATTAAATTTAAAAATAATCATTCTTTAAAAAAATAAAAGAAAAAGAAATGGCCTGGAAAATTACCCACACCTACCTTCCCTGTGCCATACTTAGACACTACAACCTCCATATTCTCCTCCCCACCTCTCTTTCAATATGGTCCAGGTTACTTGACACAGCAGAGAGAACTTAGTTCTACAGGACATTCCCCACCCCTGTCAGCCCTGGGAGGGAACTAGAGAGTCCACTTTTCCCTCCTTTGTAGGTTCTAACTGATGCCCAAGCTAAGATGTACCAAGTCCTCAAAACTCATACTTTGAAGGTCATGTTTTCCCTTGGCACAGAGAGCAAAGGTCATAAGAAGCCAGAGACCATGACCTATGTGTTATGAACACAAACTATGATGACAGGACATTCAATGCTGAGAAATACAGGTGCCTTGGAAAATCACATTAGAATAGGAAGTCTAGTCAGAAATCTGTCCTCACCCTCTACCCTATTGTAATACATTGTCATGGAATCCAGACCTTTCATTTCAGTCTGTGGTCATACTTTTATTACACTACTAGTAGATTTCACATTTTTGTTCTGCTAGACTATAAGCCTCATGGAGGCAGACGTTGTGCTTATTTTGGCTTTCCAAAATGTTCTGGTGCTTAGAAAGTGTAGGCTTTCCATAAATGTTTGTGGGATGAATGAGTAGTGGATGATTGAAATGGAAACTGGGGCACAGAAATACATAGGCCACTCTGAAAGCTCTGTGTAGTTTTCTACAGAGAAAGTGGGCTGTAATCTAGGTCTTGTGACTTGTGATGGGTCAAAGTATCGCCAGAACCTCATTTGGTTAAATATTTCAAAATATAAGAAATGATTCCTTCGGCCCTACCTTCAGGTGCGTGTCTGGTTACACATCTTTAACTAACCAGAAACTTATAATCTGAGGCAGTAACACACCAAGAGTAGGAGGCGTTTTCCAACTTTAGACAAGACCTCTACGATGGATATTTCATTGATTATAGTAAAATTGCCTTCCATGTTCCAGAGAACACATAGCATGACTTTTAGAACAAGACCCTAAGTTTCCAGAACTCAGTCTACCTGGGTCATATGGGACAAATTGTTTTAGCACTACAGGTCTGTTTTCCTGTAACAGATCACTTTGGTATAGTGATTGTGGGCAGCATCTTATGCCCTGACCCTGGTGTAAATTCACCAGATAAAGGCCTTATTATCTATATTGAGGTTAAAGTCAGACCTTTTTCTCCCACTGATTCCAAGTCTCTTTGAGACAAAGACTTACATATTTAGCCAATTACTAACCTAAGACTTTCTTTTTTTCTTTCTTTTTTTGGAGAGATTTTTGCTATAGGGCACGTGCACGCACCAGAAAGACAGAGACAGAGAGACAGAAAGCCAGAAATCACCCCCCAGGGGGGGATGGTCACACCACAATCCCTTCTCCTCCATTCTCCTCTTGGGATCTTGGGCACACACGCATATGTGCCCAGCGTGAGTTTAAGCCACCAGATCCGGGAGTCAAACCACAATCAACTACATGGGAGTCCAGCAACATAGCCATTATGCCAACTGCTAACCTAAGACTTTCTAAACACACCTATAACCTACAAGCCCTGGCTTCCAGATGCCCCACCTTTTTGGCCCAGACCAATAAAAAGACTCCTTTTGCTGATTGACCAGTTTTTCTGTCTGCTGCTCTCAGAACTGAACAAAAGAACTGCATCTGAGCACCCTAGAAAATACTTTTGTGTTTTCTAGGGTTGGTCACTCAAATTTGTGCTTAGAATAAACCATGTTAATTATTATTTCTATAGAGCTTTCTCATTTCCATCAACAAGGGTCATCCTGAGTGAGTGGGAACAGGTCACACTAGAAAAGCTCTCAGGCATCATCTGCCTCTTCTAAGCTGTCCTAGAAGGGGGCGTTCTCCAGGTTTTGCTCCCTGTTTTGTTTTGTTTGTTCTCTTATGGTTACTTTCTATTTATGACAGAAGACATTTATTCTCCATTTATACCAATAACAAAATGTTTCCTGTTCATAATAAATTTAAATAACAAAAGGATAGGATTTAAAGCAATATTGTTTGGGAAATGCCCATGCAATCATTCAGAAAAGCACCTCTAGGAAAGTCAGCTTCCTAGAGGAAGGAAAGATGATCACTGTGGGGTGTGTCCAACTCACTTGGGTCCCTGGATCATTGCTCATTTGGTTCTCTCTCAGCACTCCTGGTAACACCATTTTCTGGGTGTTGTCCAGGAGTCTCTCAGGAAAGAAGCTCATCAATTTTCTGATTAAAATGCACAAGTGCCTTGGAGATACCAGGAAGAATAAGTATGAAAGTCAGCTTGGTATGTTTTCCACTTATGTACATTATTTAAAGTCAATGCTTTAAACAAGGATTAGAGTGACTTGTATATGTGACAGTCCCACAGCTGTTCAGGGTATTGTATCTTTTTGGTTATTAAGGGATGATTTGATGACCATACAATCTTTCACACCCAAAATGGAATAGCCAGACTAGAATATGTATTTTAATGCCATATTTTCCGTAACATTTGCATTCTGTTCAAATACATAATGTTTTCTTTTGAGATTTCCTCTTTAATTCCTTTTGTTTAGAAGGGTACTACTTGATTTTCTGTCTTTATTTACTTTTTTTTCTCTTTCCTTCTTCCTTCCTTTCTTTCTTTCTTCCTTTCTTTCGTCTTTCCTTCTTTTGGTAAAGGGATGTGTCCTTGCCAGAGAGATAGAAGGAGAGGGAAAAAAGAAAAAAATGCCCTCATGGAAAATTATCACACTGTAATCCCTTCCCCTCCATTTATCCTGCCTTTTAGAATCTGGGGCATGCACACACATGTGCCCAGAGTGTTCCTCAAGCCACTGAGTCCAGGGTTCAAAATATGCGGTCAACTATATGGGATACAGTTGCCTTACTCACAATGCCACAAAATTAGCCTCAATTTTCAAACTTATAGGGAAAACCTAACTACCATCTTTTCACTGAGTTCTACCACCATTGCATTATGATCGGAGAACATATTCTGTGCGGTTTTATTCTTCTGAATTAAATTGAGACTTTCTTTATGGCAAAAATATTGTTAACTTTTATAAATGTATCATGTGTGCTTTAAATAACATACCTTATACAGTTTTTAGGTAAAACTATACACATCTATAGGGTTAAGCTGGTTTGCTATCCAAACCTTCTATATCCTTATTGATTTTTGGTCTGCTATTACATCAGTTGCTTGAGAGAGGGCTGTGAAAATCTGCTCTGCTTGACAATTTTGTTCTTCTTGCAGTTATGACCTATTTTCCTTTATGTGTTCTGACAGCTGGCCCTGCTTTATCCACAGAAAGACTGACAGGATGGAAAGCTGAGAATAGAAGCTTCATACCATCAAAAACGATGGAGCTATGAATGTACTAAAAGCTATTCTATTATATACTTTAAGTGGGGCA
>NW_006159864.1:986645-989241 GCF_000334495.1 Tupaia belangeri chinensis | reverse complement strand
TATAGTCCTCTTGTGTGGTTTGGAGAGGTATTCACTATAGGGCTTGTGCGCTTGCCACACAGACAGTGAGTGAGAAGAGGCAAGTAAAACAAGGGCTTCTGCTATTTTTAGCAGTGAGGACAGATTTCTGAATACTCTTCATAGACTAATGCTTTCCAAGAGGCCTGAGAGAGTCATGTCTACAAACATCAATCTTGCTTTGGCATTATCGGTAGAGAACGACTGCAGTGGTTACTAGTTACCACTTTCTATCACTTACTCCCTCCTATGTTTGCTATTTTTACCCAAACCAGACAGCAGGCACTGGTCCTGTTGTATTTTAATACGAGCTCAGCAAGATCAGGTTTCCAGATTTCTTTTCCCTTGATGCTTGAGAATTTTCCATTACTGCTGAGTTCCTACTTTGGTCTCTTGATTGTGGGTGGCTTCTTATATCCCAACCCTACATAAGATCACCAGATAAATAATAAGGCCTTCTTATCTACATTTAAGTTAAATTCAGACATTTTTATTTTTTACTGACACCATCTCTTTTAGACAAAAGCTTTCATATTTAACCAATTACTAAATTAAGAATTTCTAAACCCACTTACAACCTACCAGCCCACTTCCAGATGCCCTGCCCTTTTGGGCCAGGTCCGTGATGAGACTCCTTACACTGATTCCCAACTTTGTCTTTGTCTCTGGCTCTCAGAACTGAATAAAAGAATTACTGCATCTGCATCCCCTGGAAAGTACTTTTGTGCTTCTCTGAGCTTGGTCTCATAAAAACCATGCTTAGAATAAACCATGTTAATTATTATTTCTATAGAGCTTTCTCATTTCCATCAACAAGGGTCATCCTGAGTGAGTGGGAACAGGTCACACTAGAAAAGCTCTCAGGCATCATCTGTCTCTTCTAAGCTGTCCTAGAAGGGGGCGTTCTCCAGGTTTTGCTCCCTGTTTTGTTTTGTTTGTTCTCTTATGGTTACTTTCTATTTATGACAGAAGACATTTATTCTCCATTTATACCAATAACAAAATGTTTCCTGTTCATAATAAATTTAAATAACAAAAGGATAGGATTTAAAGCAATATTGTTTGGGAAATGGCCATGCAATCATTCAGAAAAGCACCTCTAGGAAAGTCAGCTTCCTAGAGGAAGGAAAGATGATCACTGTGGGGTGTGTCCAACTCACTTGGGTCCCTGGATCATTGCTCATTTGGTTCTCTCTCAGCACTCCTGGTAACACCATTTTCTGGGTGTTGTCCAGGAGTCTCTCAGGAAAGAAGCTCATCAATTTTCTGATTAAAATGCACAAGTGCCTTGGAGATACCAGGAAGAATAAGTATGAAAGTCAGCTTGGTATGTTTTCCACTTATGTACATTATTTAAAGTCAATGCTTTAAACAAGGATTAGAGTGACTTGTATATGTGACAGTCCCACAGCTGTTCAGGGTATTGTATCTTTTTGGTTATTAAGGGATGATTTGATGACCATACAATCTTTCACACCCAAAATGGAATAGCCAGACTAGAATATGTATTTTAATGCCATATTTTCCGTAACATTTGCATTCTGTTCAAATACATAATGTTTTCTTTTGAGATTTCCTCTTTAATTCCTTTTGTTTAGAAGGGTACTACTTGATTTTCTGTCTTTATTTACTTTTTTTTCTCTTTCCTTCTTCCTTCCTTTCTTTCTTTCTTCCTTTCTTTCGTCTTTCCTTCTTTTGGTAAAGGGATGTGTCCTTGCCAGAGAGATAGAAGGAGAGGGAAAAAAGAAAAAAATGCCCTCATGGAAAATTATCACACTGTAATCCCTTCCCCTCCATTTATCCTGCCTTTTAGAATCTGGGGCATGCACACACATGTGCCCAGAGTGTTCCTCAAGCCACTGAGTCCAGGGTTCAAAATATGCGGTCAACTATATGGGATACAGTTGCCTTACTCACAATGCCACAAAATTAGCCTCAATTTTCAAACTTATAGGGAAAACCTAACTACCATCTTTTCACTGAGTTCTACCACCATTGCATTATGATCGGAGAACATATTCTGTGCGGTTTTATTCTTCTGAATTAAATTGAGACTTTCTTTATGGCAAAAATATTGTTAACTTTTATAAATGTATCATGTGTGCTTTAAATAACATACCTTATACAGTTTTTAGGTAAAACTATACACATCTATAGGGTTAAGCTGGTTTGCTATCCAAACCTTCTATATCCTTATTGATTTTTGGTCTGCTATTACATCAGTTGCTTGAGAGAGGGCTGTGAAAATCTGCTCTGCTTGACAATTTTGTTCTTCTTGCAGTTATGACCTATTTTCCTTTATGTGTTCTGACAGCTGGCCCTGCTTTATCCACAGAAAGACTGACAGGATGGAAAGCTGAGAATAGAAGCTTCATACCATCAAAAACGATGGAGCTATGAATGTACTAAAAGCTATTCTATTATATACTTTAAGTGGGGCAGGTGTATGGTATGTGAGTTATATATAGGTCAATGTGGTTGTTTAAAGTACTCTTTTTAATATTTTTATTTTTTGTTTATTTCCACAGGGCATGTGCACTCACCAGAGAGAGGCACAGAGAACCAGAGAGAGGGAAAG
>NW_006159864.1:976635-986338 GCF_000334495.1 Tupaia belangeri chinensis | reverse complement strand
GACACTATCCCCCAGTGGGGGTGGCCACATCACAATCCCTTCTCCATTCTCCTCTCAGAATTTTGGGTACACACACACACATGCCCAGAATGATTTTCAAGCTGCCAGGTCTGGGACTTGAACTATAGTCAGCCATGTGCAAGCCCAGCCTCTTAACCACCATGCTATCTGCTGGCCTTTGTTTAAGAAACTCTTATTTAACAGGTGTCATAGACAATCAGCCTGCAAGATCCTGCTTCATGTGTGGCAGGTATCAGGTCCATGCCTGTGTAGTATGTTTCCCTCTAAGTACTTTACTCATATTTGTGAAAACTTGATACCCCTGGAAATGTGGTATCTAATCTTTGGTGTTAGTACTAGTTTGTACTAGTCTGTAAATGAAATGCCATTTACTCACAATCATTTAAGGTTTGCTGATTTTTAGCAACATCTGTGTCATCCCTTTCCTTTCTGTTCTTGTGGGCTGCTCTCAGGGACTCTGAGAAATTATTACTGGTTTGATAGAAGCCCACCAGATATGAAACTAAATGACTAGATCATGCTGGGATGTTTATAATTGTGGAATCACTAGGAACAACATGTACAGGAAGTGAATGAGTTATTGTCATTTTCTTTTTGTTACATGTGGATTCTTGATTTACCCAAAGCAGAGACAACAGAAATATCTCACAGATATTACACAAGGATAAGTAAATTTATTTTTGCTAGGCATGGCCCATATTCCCAAAGGAAGATCTGGAAGACTTTCAAGTTAAGGAACAACCAGCCCTATTATTGAATCAAAGTCATCTTAATTGAATACCTCCATGTAAAGAAAATCTATTCTGCTTCTTGTGAGTCTACAAGGAGAACAAGTCTACAAGTTTCTCTCTAAAGGAGAACTTTTTAAAAAAATCTTCTTTCTTGGAGTTTTGTTTTGTCTTGTTGCTTTAGCCAGGCTGCATTTTTCACCAAACTGCTGAGCTCTCCTTCCCTATCTCATCTTTGAGCATTTTGCTCATATTTCATATATCCTGATATCACATGCACAGAATATGTTCTATTAAAGCAATATCTACAAGTATTTTTAGAGCAAATGAATAATTCCTCACTAAGGCTGATATAATTAAAACCAAGCATTAGATGGGTGGCTGAACATAAAGATTACTATCAATGTTGACAGTGTCTGTCCAGGAAAAAGCACAGATTGGTCAATGGAGAACGTAAGCATCCTGGATGCTGAGGTAGCACCCAAGCGGGAGATGACTGGAGGAAGATAGAGCCCTTGTCTGCCAGTTCCACCTGCTCTTGTGAATCCAGGACACCTGATCCTTTTGTCTTGGTGACCTGTCTCTGAACCCTTCTGAAGTATTATTGGATCACCGCCCTGCCCAGAGCCCTTTAAGTAAACAAACCCCCTGCTTTTCAGGGCCCAACACCCTCTCCTCTCTCACTCCCCAACCATGGCCTAATATTATTATGAGGTTATACGAACTGTGACACCATCCCATGTATAAGTATAGGGCTGGCTATGATCTGTGGTCTAAAAAGTTAGACAAAGGTTAATGTCCCTAAAGATTAATTTTAAAAGGCATGTACATTGTGGTGTGAAGACCCCATTATGAGAGTGTATTCCTCCCTCTCTGTCTCTCTCTGTATACCTCTGGAGAAATAAAGAAATGCACTTTAAAATGTATATTTGATTTCTGATTTCTTTTACTTTCCAGATTTTCTTGTTGCTTCAGAGGAAAATGTATTTTTCTGTAGTCTCCCTTCTCATTGTTAAGACTATACTTTAGAAAATTTAAAATTCTCTCTTCTTAGCTTTCAAATAGCTTATTTTTATATCTTAGCTATCTTTTTATTTATTTTTCCTTTTTAAAATTTATCTTAATTTATTTTCCACATTCAATCACTATACATCACTTAGATTATAAAGTTAATTTATCCAACATGAATACATCTAACACCAGTCCAGTAAAGGTACTATACACATTATCAACACACAACAATCCATTTCTATGTCCCATAAATGTCTTGCCTCTATATTTTCATTCTGCAACATTTTTCCATTTCTTTTTCTTTTTTTTTTTTTGGAGAGGTTTTCATTATAGGGCACATGCACTCACCAGACAGAGAGAGACATAGAGACAGAAAGTGAGAAATCACCCCCCAGGGGGATGGTCACAGCGCAATCCCTTCTCCTCCATTCTCCTCTCAGGATCTTGGGCATGCACGCACACGCACCCGGCGTGAGTTTTAAGCCACCGGGTCTGGGACGCGAACCGCGGTCGACTACGTGGGAGTCCAGCGACATAGCCATTATGCTAACTGCTGGTTCCCACTTTTCCATTTCTTTGGTTCAGACAATGACTGTGGTGAGAACCACAACTTTTTCTGCTTTAGTGTACCTAATCTGAGTAGGAGCCTACTATTGACATTTGTGTCCAGACAGTTGCCAGATGTAGCAATAGTGCCCATGACTGGGAATGTTTGGCCAGATCATGACAGAATGACCTTTATCCTTTTTGTGCACTTGATTCACATCTTTAATCAATGCACTGAGAGCTACTGCTCTCTTTCAGCAAGTGACTGCTTAAAAACAGTGTATTTTTCTCAACACTACACATGTTATATCGCTATATACATCCAACCTGCATTAAAAAGTGAAAAACAAAAAATACAAACAGTGTGATCAGCAGATGGCATAATGGTTACATCACTCCATTCTCATGTAGTTGACCACAGTTTGAATCCCAGACCTAGTACTTAAAACTCATCCTGGGCACATGTGCACGCATGCCCAAAATCCCAAGGGAAGAATGGAAGAGAAGGTGTTGCAACATAGCCATCGTCCCTGAGGAAAGAGAGGGAAGAGAGGTGATCTCGCTTTCTGCCTTTCTGTTTCTCTCTTGTCTCTCCAGAGAGCACACACACCCTATAGAAAAAAATCTCTGTTAAAAAAGAATACAAATGGCAATATACATAATATATAAATACAGTAAGACATAACAGATTATTGAAGATATAATATAAAAATAGAGTATAGACATAACAAACCGTATTAGGCATAACAAACTACTATTATAATTATACTGAGATTATTATTCCATTAATTCATACTTCTAATACCATGGAAGTTTTTTGAAGTTTCTTTATTTTTCCAGAGACAGAGAGAGAGAGATGGACGACAGGCACTCTCAACAGGTACCTGAGCTATGAGGACTGAAGACAAAAGCATTATAGAATTCAGAGAGTTTCAGAGAGGTTTTATTTGCATGAAACTGATGCTTGGTGTATAGATTAGTATGGATTACATCATGAGTTGGTACTCTCCTAAAGCACTTATAAAATCTAGTTCTTGTAAAACAGTATGTTTAACTTCTGTTGTGATGATGATATGTTCCAGAAATTAATTTTCATGGTTGCTGTTAATTGCTTTAGGTGAGGGAACAGTAGGAGGTGTGGTGGTTAAGGCACTGAACTCCTATATGACCAACCGTGGTTCGCGTCCCAGACCCGGTGGCTTAAAGCTCACGCCAGGTGCGTGTGCATGCGTGCCCAAGATCCTGAGAGGAGAATGGAGGAGAAGAAATTGCAATATAGCCATCCTTCCTGGGGGGTGATTTCTCACATTATCTCTCTCTATGTCTTCAGTAAGCACACATACCCTATAGAAAAGATGGCATAATGGTTACGTCACTGGACTGCCATGTAGTCAGTCACAGTTTGAGCCAAGAACCTGGCGACTTAAAACTCACACTGAGGTTGTGTGTGTGTGTGTGTGCCCAAAATCCCAAGAGGAGAATGGAGAAGGGGTTGTAACATGGTCATCCCTCAGGGGGAGGGGGTGGTTTCTCTCTCTCTCTCTCTCTCTCTCTCTGTGGCGCGCATGTGCCCTCTCTCACAAAAAAAAAAAAAAAATCTGTTAAAAATAAATAAATAAATAAATAGACTTCTGTCTCCAGCCCCCTGGCCTAAGGGACACTGAGGTAGGGCCTCCCAGGCTCAGCTCAAGCTCCAGCTTCCCCAACCCAGAGACCCTCTCTCTGATAGCAAGATAGCCTTTTTTTTCCTTCTCTTCTTTTTTCTTTTGTTAATTTCTCACTTCTCCTTACCCCACAGGACTGCCCCCAGCTCTCAAACAGAGCCCACTTCCATCTCCAGCCCCCTAGCAAAATTTTCTTTATTCTCTTTCATACTCTTTTATCTTCCATCTTATATTGTCATCTCCTGCTTACCCTCCACGCACCAAGAGAAGCTAGACAGGTCCAGAATCACAGTTTTCGAATACCCTGGTATTGTGAGGCTCCCTGGGATCCTCCCTTTTACTTTAGCACCTATGAAAAAGGAGACACTGCTCTTCAGACTCCTGAATAAAAGACTCCTCTGTGCAGACCACATTGCAAAGCACAGCAAAAAAGAGACTTCAGCACACATCAGTCCACAGCAAAAGGGAAGCAAGCACACTTGCTCCCAGTCTAAGAAACATTCTCCAAAAGGGTATCCAAAAGTGAATACATCTCCCAATGGCTGGGAGTAGAAGAAGAGCCTCAGATCTGAATAAGCTAGGAACTATGCCTCCATTAAAAGAACACAATTACTCCCCTCCATCTCTTAAAAAAACAGTTGTTACTAAAATGTCAGAGAAAGAATTTAGAACATTCATGGTGACAAAATGCTATGAGTTGGAACAAAAAAGAGACAATGAGCTACAGGAAATTAGGAAGTCCTTCCATGATATGAAAGAAGAAATGGACACTCTAAGAAAGAATCAGATGGAACTCTTAGAGGTAAAGTCTATAATAAAGGAAATCAAAAACTCTCTCAAAAGTATTAAAAGTCAATTAGACCATGCTGAAGATCGAATCTCTGATGTAGAAGATAAAACCTCTGACCTAGGAAAAAAACACCAAAAAGATAGAGAAAATAACAACAACAAAAAACGAGGATAATATACGAGAAATACTAGACTCCATTAAACATTCAAACATCCAAATAATTGGTATTCCAGAAGGTGCAGAAACTAATAAGAGCATGGAAAATCTATTCTATGAAATCCTGAAAGAAAACTTCTAAAGACTAGAAAAGCACTCACACATCCAGACCCAAGAAACACAAAGGACTCTGAATAGAATCAACCCAAGAAGATCTTCTCCAAGGCACATCTTAGCCAGACTGACCAAGCCCACAGATAAAGACAAGATATTAAAATTGGCAAGAGAGATATGGCAAGTGACTTACAAAGGT
Source organism: Tupaia belangeri chinensis (assembly GCF_000334495.1). Classification (NCBI taxonomy): domain Eukaryota; kingdom Metazoa; phylum Chordata; class Mammalia; order Scandentia; family Tupaiidae; genus Tupaia; species Tupaia belangeri. The sequence goes on along the minus strand of NW_006159864.1, from coordinate 981,109 downwards.
CATCCCATCAGGCTAACTCCGGACCTTTCAACAGAAACAATGCAAGCAAGGAAAGAATGGGAAGACATATTGAAAGTGTTAATAGAGAAATAATTTCAACCAAGATTATTATATCCAGCAAGATTATCCTTCAAATGGGAAAAGAAGATTAAAATCTTCTCAGAAAAACAAAGTCTGAAAGAATTTTCCAACATCAGACCAGCTCTTAAAGAAACTCAGAAGAGAGTGCTATTCCAAGAAAACTAAGAATGAACAGCCAGAAATAAGGGAATAAAAGACAATCAAGACAATGGCCAACTTGAAGGTAGGGACAAGTCTGGAAATATCAATAATAACATTGAATGTTAATGGATTAAGTTCTCCAATCAAGAGATACAGACTGGATAAATGGGGAAAAAAAAAACCAGAAACCCTCTATCTGTTGCCTACAAGAAACGCATCTCATGGATAAAAACATATATACTAAAAGTGAAGGGCTGGAAAGAGTTATTCCATGCAAATGGGAATCAAAAAAAAAAAGCTGAAGTAGCGATTCTAATTTCTGACAAGATAGGCTTTAAAACAAAAACTGTTTGAAGAGACAAAGAGAGGCACTGTATTATAGTAAAAGGGTTAACCCATCAAGAGGATACAATGCTAATAAATATCTATGCACCTAACACAGGAGCACCCAATTATGTGAAGGAAAGACTGTTAGAGCTAAAAGAAGAGATAGAGAGCAACACATTAATTGTTGGAGACCTCAACACTCCACTCTCTCCTCTGGACAGATCATCTCTCTCTCTCTCTCTCTCTCTCTGGCAAGCACATGCACCCTATCACAAAAAAAAAAAAAAAATCTGTTAAAAATAAATAAATAAATAAATAGACTTCTGTCTCCAGCCCCCTGGCCTAAGGGACACTGAGGTAGGGCCTCCCAGGCTCAGCTCAAGCTCCAGCTTCCCCAACCCAGAGACCCTCTCTCTGATAGCAAGATAGCCTTTTTTTTCCTTCTCTTCTTTTTTCTTTTGTTAATTTCTCACTTCTCCTTACCCCACAGGACTGCCCCCAGCTCTCAAACAGAGCCCACTTCCATCTCCAGCCCCCTAGCAAAATTTTCTTTATTCTCTTTCATACTCTTTTATCTTCCATCTTATATTGTCATCTCCTGCTTACCCTCCACGCACCAAGAGAAGCTAGACAGGTCCAGAATCACAGTTTTCGAATACCCTGGTATTGTGAGGCTCCCTGGGATCCTCCCTTTTACTTTAGCACCTATGAAAAAGGAGACACTGCTCTTCAGACTCCTGAATAAAAGACTCCTCTGTGCAGACCACATTGCAAAGCACAGCAAAAAAGAGACTTCAGCACACATCAGTCCACAGCAAAAGGGAAGCAAGCACACTTGCTCCCAGTCTAAGAAACATTCTCCAAAAGGGTATCCAAAAGTGAATACATCTCCCAATGGCTGGGAGTAGAAGAAGAGCCTCAGATCTGAATAAGCTAGGAACTATGCCTCCATTAAAAGAACACAATTACTCCCCTCCATCTCTTAAAAAAACAGTTGTTACTAAAATGTCAGAGAAAGAATTTAGAACATTCATGGTGACAAAATGCTATGAGTTGGAACAAAAAAGAGACAATGAGCTACAGGAAATTAGGAAGTCCTTCCATGATATGAAAGAAGAAATGGACACTCTAAGAAAGAATCAGATGGAACTCTTAGAGGTAAAGTCTATAATAAAGGAAATCAAAAACTCTCTCAAAAGTATTAAAAGTCAATTAGACCATGCTGAAGATCGAATCTCTGATGTAGAAGATAAAACCTCTGACCTAGGAAAAAAACACCAAAAAGATAGAGAAAATAACAACAACAAAAAACGAGGATAATATACGAGAAATACTAGACTCCATTAAACATTCAAACATCCAAATAATTGGTATTCCAGAAGGTGCAGAAACTAATAAGAGCATGGAAAATCTATTCTATGAAATCCTGAAAGAAAACTTCTAAAGACTAGAAAAGCACTCACACATCCAGACCCAAGAAACACAAAGGACTCTGAATAGAATCAACCCAAGAAGATCTTCTCCAAGGCACATCTTAGCCAGACTGACCAAGCCCACAGATAAAGACAAGATATTAAAATTGGCAAGAGAGATATGGCAAGTGACTTACAAAGGTCATCCCATCAGGCTAACTCCGGACCTTTCAACAGAAACAATGCAAGCAAGGAAAGAATGGGAAGACATATTGAAAGTGTTAATAGAGAAATAATTTCAACCAAGATTATTATATCCAGCAAGATTATCCTTCAAATGGGAAAAGAAGATTAAAATCTTCTCAGAAAAACAAAGTCTGAAAGAATTTTCCAACATCAGACCAGCTCTTAAAGAAACTCAGAAGAGAGTGCTATTCCAAGAAAACTAAGAATGAACAGCCAGAAATAAGGGAATAAAAGACAATCAAGACAATGGCCAACTTGAAGGTAGGGACAAGTCTGGAAATATCAATAATAACATTGAATGTTAATGGATTAAGTTCTCCAATCAAGAGATACAGACTGGATAAATGGGGAAAAAAAAAACCAGAAACCCTCTATCTGTTGCCTACAAGAAACGCATCTCATGGATAAAAACATATATACTAAAAGTGAAGGGCTGGAAAGAGTTATTCCATGCAAATGGGAATCAAAAAAAAAAAGCTGAAGTAGCGATTCTAATTTCTGACAAGATAGGCTTTAAAACAAAAACTGTTTGAAGAGACAAAGAGAGGCACTGTATTATAGTAAAAGGGTTAACCCATCAAGAGGATACAATGCTAATAAATATCTATGCACCTAACACAGGAGCACCCAATTATGTGAAGGAAAGACTGTTAGAGCTAAAAGAAGAGATAGAGAGCAACACATTAATTGTTGGAGACCTCAACACTCCACTCTCTCCTCTGGACAGATCATCTAGGCAAAAAAAATAAGTGAAGAGGTAAAGGATCTAAATGATACCATAAATCAAATGGACTTAACATCTATAGAACTTTCTACACGAAAACCACGAGATACACTTTTTTTCTCACCCCCACATAGAACCTTTTCAAAAGATTGATCACATGATAGGGCACAAAGCAAGCCTCTACAGATTCAAAGGCATAGAAACTACATCTAGCATCTTCTCCGATCATGAAGAATTAAACTTGATTTTAATTTCAAGAGAAATCCTCAAAAATACACAAATACTAAATAACCTACTCCTGAATAACTTCACAACTACTGAAGAAATTAAGACTGAAATCAAAAGATTCGCAGAAGTCAATTACAATAAGGACATGCATTTCTATAATCTTTGGGACTCTGCAAAAGCAGTAATAAGAGGGAAGTTTATAGCAATTAGTGCACATAAGAAGAAGATGGAAACAACCAAATGGATCACCTAACATTGTGCCTCAGAGAATTGGAAAAGCAACAGCAAAAAATCCAAAAAAATTCCAGGAGAAAAGAAATAATAAACATCTCAGCAGAAATAAATGAAATAGAAAATATGAACTATTCATAAAATAAATGAAAGTAAAAGCTGTTTTTTTGAAAAGATAAACAAAATCAATACACCAGTAGCAAGATTTTATTAAGAAGAGAGAGAGAGAGAAAAACCAGGTAAATCAAATTTGCAATGAAGCTGGCAATATAACAAAAGACATAACAGAAATACAAAAACACCATTAGAAGATACTATGAACAACTAAATGCCAACAAACAAGAAAATCTGGATGAGATGGACAAATTCTTGGACACATATAATCTACTAAGATTGAGCCAGGAGGATGTAGAAAGTTTGAATAGGCCCATAACAAGCCAGGAGATTGAATCAGTGATAAGTAACCTCTCAACAAAGAAAAGCCCAGGTCCTGATGGCTTCACTTCTGAATTCTACAAAACTTGTAAAGAAGAGTTAACCCCCATTCTGCTCAAGTTAATTCTAAAGATCCAAAAGGGTGAAACTCTCCCAAATTCATTCTAGGAAGCCTCCATCACCCTTATCCACAAAACAGATAAGGGCAGGATAAGGAAGGAAAACTATAGACCAATATCGCTGATGAATATAGATGCAAAAATTCTCAACAAGATACTAGCAAAACATATCCAACAACATATCAAAACGATTATACCATCACAGTCAGGTACGCTTTATTCCAAGAATGCAAGGTTGGTTCAACAGATTAAAAACATAAATATAATACACCATATCAACAGAAAGAAAGAAAAGAAAAACAAATGATCATATCAATTGATACAGAAAAAAAGCATTTGATAAGATACAACATCCATTTATGATCAAGACACTCAGCAAAATTGGCATAGAAGGGTCATTTCTCAACACAATAAAAGCTATCTATGCAAAACCCATAGCTAACATCATCCTGAGTGGAAAAAATCTGAAAGCTTTTCCACTAAAAACTGGTACAAGAGGGGCGGCTGGGGGCTCCCGCCCCTGCACAGCC
>NW_006159864.1:973091-975177 GCF_000334495.1 Tupaia belangeri chinensis | reverse complement strand
CTCACGCTGGGCACGTGTGCGTGCGTGCCCAAGATCCTGAGAGGAGAATGGAGGAGAAGGGATTGTGGCGTGACCATCCCCTCTGGGGGGTGATTTCTCGCTTTCTGTCCCTCTGTCTCTCTCTGTCTGTCTGGCGAGCGCACGCGCCCTATAGCAAAAAAACTCTCCAAAGAATAAAAAAATAAAAAAAACTGGTACAAGACAAGGATACTCACTTTCTCCACTCCTTTTCAATATAGTACTAGAAGTCCTCACCAATGAAATTGGAAACGAGAATAAAATAAAAGACATTCAATTTCTCGCTTTCTGTCTCTATGTCTCTCTCTGTCTGTCTAGCGAGCGCATGCGCCCTACAGTGAAAATCTCTCAAAAAAAAAAAAATTCCTGGAAGTAATACATAAATACAGTAAAGTTGCATGATACTAAATCAACACACAGAAATCTATAGCACATCTAATATACAAACAGTAGGCAGACTGATATAGAAATGAAAAAAGGAATTCCATTTACCATACCCAAAAAAGTATAAAATACCTGGAAATAAATCTAACCAAAGAAGTTAAAGACCTCCACAAGTAAAACTATGAGAAGCTAAAAAAAGAAATTGAAAATGACACAAAAAGTGAAAGGACATCCTGTGTTCCTGGATTGGAAGAATTAATATAATCAAAATGGCAATTCTACCCCAATTAATCTACATATTTAATGCAATTCCAATCAAATAAAAGTGCCAAAGATATTCTTAACAGATCTAGGAAAGACAATCATACAATTTGTCTGGAATCATAAAAGACCTCATATTGCCAAAGAAATTCTGCAAAGAAGAGTGGAGCGGGTGACATCTCACTCCCTAGACCTCATATTGCCAAAGAAATCCTGCAAAGAAGAGTGGGGTGGGTGGCATCTCACTCCCTAACCCAAAAGTGTACTATAAAGTTGTGGTAATCAAAACAGTATGGTATTGGCACAGAAATAGACAGGTGGACCAATGGAACAGAATAGAGACCACAGAAATAAACTCCCAGACATACAAGCTTACTAATTTTTGACAAAGGGTACCAGTCAATCCAGTGGGGAAAGGAAAATCTCTTTAACAAATGGTACCAGAAAAATTGGATATCCACCTGCAGAAAGATGAATCTGAACCCCTGCTTTCACCATTGATAAAAATCAACTCAAAGTGGACCAAAGATCTAAACTAAGACCTCAAACTATAAAAACTGCTGCTGGGAAACTCTGGGAGAAATTGGGGTAGGCAAAGACTTCTTAAATAAGACCTGCAAAGCACAGTCAAAAATAGACAACTGAAATTAAATCAGATTAAGAAGTGTCTGCATGGCAAAAGACACAGTAATTAATGTGAATCGACAGCACTCAGAACAGGAAAATATTTTTGTAAACTATGCATCAGATAAGGGACTGATAAAGAGAATACACAGGGAACTCAAGAAGCTTTCTTGAAAAAAGATGACCAACCCAATTAAAAGATGGGAGAATGAGCTGAAAACATCACTCTCTAAGGAAGACATACAAACAGCCAAAAGGCATATGAAAAAAATGCTCATGATCCCTTACTGTAAGGGAGATGCAGATCAAAACCACAATGAGATATCACCTAACCCCAGTCAGAATAGCTAATATTAAAAAAAAAAAAATGATAAGTGCTGACAGGAATGTGGTGAAAGGGGTACTCTCCTACACTGCTGGTGGGGATGTAAATTGGTCCAGCCACTCTGGAGAACAATTTGGAGATTCCTCAAAGACCTACAAATAGAACTACCATATAATCCAGCAATCCCACTTCTTGGTATCTTCCCAAAGGACAGAAGAATTCTTTTATTTTTTATTTATTTTTTCATTTCATTTTCTTCCATACATTCAATCACATTATTATTTGTCTTACAAAATGGATATTTCAACAGGTAAACATTTCTCCCCAACACAGTTGATAAAACTACAAAATATCTTCAACAGAAAATACCACACCTCTTTGTGCCATTAATGCTTTGCCTCCCTGCCCCTCCCCCAAATGTCCTTCCTCGGAATTCTTAATTGGAAAAGTGCTTGTACATCCTTTTTTTTTTTT
>NW_006159864.1:956668-972962 GCF_000334495.1 Tupaia belangeri chinensis | reverse complement strand
CGCAAACCGCGGTCGACTACGTGGGAGTCCAGCGACATAGCCATTACGCTAACTGCTGGTTCCCTACATCCATTTTAATTGTGGCATTATTCACAATTCCTAAGACATGGAACCAACTCAAATGCTCACGAACAGAGGAATGGATTGAAAAACTGTGGCACATATACTCTGTGGAATACTACTCAGACATAAAAAACACAAACCCTGGCTTTTTACAGAAAGTGGATGAATATGGAAGATTTACTGCTGAGTGAAGTAAGCCAGGCAATGAAGGAGAGACATTGTATGTCTCCACTTAATATATACAGACTGTCCGCACTCTCTGGCCGAAACTGAATGTCTAAAGGTCATAAAAACTAAGTAAATGGTTGTGAATACCAAATACGGTGTGGGAAGAGGGCAGGTGAAGTAGTAGAGTCTGAGGTAGGACATTAAGGAGAAAAATAGAGAGGCAAGGCATTTATGAGACAGAGAAATGGATTATTATCTATTGAAGATAACTTTCTAGTATGGTGAACTGGACACCATGGTGGAAATGTACACACGTTGGAATATTCACTTTGTAAGCTAAGTAATGTGACTGAATGTATAAAAGAAACAGAAATAAAAAGAAATCAAAATTTAAAAATAAATAAATAAAAATTGTTGGTTTTGGTGAACACTACAGAATATGAAGGTGTAATCTTGATGACAGTTATCTGGAATTATGTTTCTAATTTCATAGATTGATCATATATAAGCACCCTCTATTATGAAATTTGTATTTTCAAAAATTCAATGATATGGGTCCTGTTTCAGAATAAAAATGAATCATGAACAAAGTCTTCAAGGGTGGTCCAGACAGTGGTACAAGGGTAATACAACTAAACTCACATGGGAAACTTCCTGGGCTTGCATCTTGGGGCTTCCCTGAACATGCTAAACGTGCTCAGATACTCATGATCTGGCCTGGTGGAGGTAGGGCAGACTGTGGCAGAAGACCCCATCAAGAGTACCTATTCCTATTTCTCTCTCTGAAGAAATAAATAAATAAACTTAAAAAAAAATCAATAGCATTCTAAATATGGATTAACGGAATAATATTCTCAGTGTAATTATAATAGTAGCCACCTGTTCGTTATGTCTAAACTGAATTTCTATATTATATCTTCAATAATCTGTAATGTCTTACTATATTTATATCGCTATTTGAATTTTTCTTTCTTTCTTTCTTTCTTTCTTTCTTTCTTTCTTTCTTTCTTTCTTTCTTTCTTTTTGGTGTGTGTATAAGTCAGATCTATACTGGAATATTTCCCAAAAGAATTACTTAAGGTAGTTCATGAATGTTCAAGAAAAATAAAAGAAAAAACTTAGATTCTTTTTTGGTTTCTTATTAAATTACTAACATGAAAACAAATTAATACTTAAAATTAAGGCAAACCCCATACATTCAACTTTGCAGTTTGAGACCCAGGCCTGTGGCTCGAGAATTATGTTGAGCACATGTGCGTGTATTTCTAAAATTCCAAAAGGAGAATGGAGGAGAAGGGATTGTGGCATGGCCATTCCTCCTAGGGGTGATTTTTCACTTTCCCTCTCTCTGTCTCTCTCTCTCTCTGGCAAGTACACATGCCCTATGGAAAAAAATCTAAAAAATAAATAAATTAATAAAGGTAAAAAAAAATGCTCCTATGGTCTGTAAGTATTCCAGTGAGATGAATAGTAACATATCTCTTACTTTAAGTCAAAAGGTAGACATGATTAAAGTTAGGGTGGAGGGAATGTTGAAAGCCAAGACAGGCTAAAAGTGATGCTTCTTCTACCAAATAGTTAGCCTAGTCATAAATGCAAAGGAAAAGTTCTTGAAGGAAATTAAAAACACTTCCCTGATGAGCTCCTGAATGATAAAGTAAATCAGCCTTATTGCTGAAATGGAAAAAGTTTTAGTTGTCTGGATAGAAGATCAAATCAGTCACATTTCTTTAAGCCATAGCCTAATCAAGAGCAAGGCCTAAATATCTTCAATTCAATGAAGACTTGGATAGGTAAGGAAGATGGAAGGTGAACCTAACAGAGGTTAGCTTTGGGGGTTAAAGGAAGAAGACATCAAAATTGAAAGCATAAGGTGAAGCAGCAAATATGATGACAGCAAGTTGTTCAGAAGATCCAGCTAAGATAACTGATGAAGGCAACTACATTAGGCAACAGATGTGCAATGTAGTCAAAACAGTCTTTATTGGAAGAAGATTGTGTGAATGTACCAAACTGACTACATTTTATAAAAATTAATGCCAGCTTTGTGCCCTTTCCCATTCTAAATCATAGAACAAGCTCTCCTAATACTGAGTTGGAATTTCTACTTAGTTAACCCCTCTCTAAATATTTACCTGAGGTAGTCACTCAAACCCTTATGCCACTGACACCGCTAGCACTTTGAGACAGAAACAACTAACAACCTTTGACTCTAAGGCAGTTGCATCACAACCAGATGACTTGTTCCCTCTGACCTAGAACACAGTGTAATCACATCGCCCCTGATGACTTGCTCCCCTAAAATACGCCCTGTTATTCAACCCATTTGTTGTGCCTTTTAAAAGTTCCAACTTATTGTGGTAGGGTACAATCTGCACCTATGTGTGTGTAAGGATTGATGTCTTCTGATCTTTTTCTGTGTACAAGTTACTCTCTGATATTAAAATTTTATGAAATGCTCTGTGAGACTGTCTTTGTTTCCTAATCTCAGAGGCTCTTGGAACAAAGAGGTCATCTAGGATTTTCAGAGCTAGAGAGAAGTCGATGTTCCAATGTTCCACTTAAAAGCTTCAAAGAACAGGATGACGCTCTTGTTAAAAGTTAAAGCAACTGGTTACTTTAAGTTGAAGCCAATGTTTACTTAACATTCTGAAAATCCTAGGGCCCTGAAGAATTATGCTAAATCTACTTTTAAAATAGAACAACAAAGCCTGGATGACAGTACATCTCTTTACAGCATGATTTACTGGATATTTTAAGCCCACTATTGAGACTTACTACTCAGGAAAAAAAAATCATTTCAAAATATTACTGTTCATTGACAATGTACTTGATCACCCAAGAGCTCTGATGGAGACGTATAAGGAAATTAATGTTTCCATGGAAGATTTAACTAAAGTTTACTATCAGAGAGTAACTTAAAAACAGAAAAAGGATCAGGAGAGAATGATCTTTACACCTACACAGCTGCAGACTACTCTTCCCCGCCACAGTAAACATAGTATCCATTTTGCAGCCCATTGATCTAGGAGTAATTTTGACTTCTAAGTCTTTTTACTTAAATATATTTTGTAGGACTATAGCTACTATAGTCAGTGATTCTTCTAATAGGTCTGTCCTGGAAAGAATTTCACCATTCTAGATGTCAAAGACTCATAATTTATAGCAGGAGGTCAAAATATGAACATTAAGAGGAATTTGTAAGAAGCAGATTCCAACCCTCATGAATGGCTTTGGGGTGTTAAAGACTTCAGTGGAGAATTAACTGCAGATGTAATGGAAACAAGAGAACTAAGAAGTGAAGCCTGAAGATGTGATTAAACTACTGCAATCTCATGACAACACTTGAACAGATAAGGAGTTGCTTCTTATGGAAGAACAAATAAAGTGCTTCTTGAGATGGAAACTAATCCCAGAGAAGATGCTTTGAAGATTGTTGAAATGAGGGCAAAAACAAAAGAATTAGAATATTACTATACATGAATTTAGTTAATAAGTCAGTGTTTGTGACTCTAATTTTGAAAAAAAAAAAAGGTTCTACTCTGGTTAAAATACTATCAAACAGCATCAAATGCTACAGATAAATCTTTCATGAACCAAACAGCCATCTGATGCAGTAAACATCACAGTAATCCAAATTATATTAGTTCATTATTTTGTTGCTACATAGATTTGTAAAGAACAAAGGTTTTATTTGGCTCATGATTCTGGTGGCTGGGAAGTCCAAAATTGTGAGGCTGGCACCAGCTTGGCCTCTGGTTCTACATTACAATATAGTCAACAGAAGCGGAGAGAAAGGCAGGTGTGTGCAAAGGGAAAGGAAACACAATTTCCTACTTCTTCCTTTTGTTCCTTCCATGGCCCAAGCCCATTGAATGGTGCCCTCCCATAAACCCCTTCTCTTAAAGATTTCACAAACTCCCAACTGAGGACCTACCTTTCAGAACATGAAATATTGGTGGACAAATCATAGCATTCCATACCTGGCCTCTAGGATTCATGTCTTTCTCATATATAAAATACAAGCATCCTATTCCAATAGTCCTCAGAAGTCTTAACCTGGTCCATCATCAACCCAAAAGTCTAAGTCCAAAGATTCATCTGAGACTCAAGGCAAACTCTTTCCAGCTATGAGCCTGTGAAATCAAGAAAATATGTTAGCAACTTCCCAGATATAACGGCAAGACAGGCCTTGGGTTAAAAACTCACATGCCACAAGAAGGGAGGCAGGTCCCTAGTCCAGAATCTAAGGCAGACATTGGGTCTTTAAGCTTGAGAATAATTTCATGTGACTCCATATCCCACATTCCCCAATGGGAATAAAGTCCCCAAGGTCCTGGGAAGCCCTGCCACCATGCCTTTGCTGATTACAGGTGGTGTGGCTCCTCATACTTAAGAGTCCAGAGCCTGTAGCTTTTGCAGGTAGCCATAGCATGACGCTGGTGACTAAAATTCGGAGGTCTCAAGGGCAGCGGCACCCATATGGTTCCACTAAGTATGGGTCTGGCAGGTACTCTCTGTCTCAACCTTACAATTCTACTTGGCACTGCCCTAGTGAAAGCTCTGCCTTGTGGTTCTGCCACTGCAGCAATTCTCTACCTGAGCTCTCAGGCTGTTTGACATATTTTTTGAAGTCTAAATAGTGGCTGACATCCCCCATAGTTCTTGAGCACCACATGCCTGCCTCCACATTGAGACCAAGTGTAATCCCACATGGATGTGAATGTTGCTGCTGTCACTGCCAGTGCCCCCTGCCTGTGCCCTCTGAAGTGGGGATAAACCATTATCTAAACCATAGCAAGTATGTACATTTTTTTTTTTTAGGTATAATGCTACACTTAAAGACCACATTACAGCATAAATGTAACTTTTATATACACTGGGAAACCCAAAAAATTATGTGACTTGCTTTACTGATATATGTGCTTTATTGGTGTGGTCGCTAACTGCACCTTCAGTATCTCCAACGTATGCCTACATTATCAATGTGACAACATAGTATTTAAGTTATGAGATACTAGAAGAGTAAACATCACTCAAGAAGAGTAACATCACTTTATTTCCTCTTTTGAGGAAGGGATTAGTGTTTTTTCAGTTGTACACAGGGTACATATTTCATGCTGGGTGGAATTATATCTCGTTGTTATCTTTATTTGGCTTAAGTATGGCTTAAGATGTGTACGGGTGCCATGCTGACAAAGGGTGGTTTGAACTTGTGATGGTTACTTTTACATGTCAATTTGATTGATTAAGGATACCCAAAGAATTGCTAAAACATTTCTGTGAGGACATTTCCAGGGGAAATTGGCATGTGAGTCTGTGAATTGAGTGGGAAAGATAGACCTCCAATGTGAGTGGGCAACATCTGATTGGCTGAGGGCTCACACAGAATGAAAAAGCAGAGGAATGGTGAGTTGTCTCTCCTTCCCTATCCCCACTCAGAAATGGAACGCCCTTCTTCCTTTATCCTTGGACATCAGAACTCCAGGTTCTCGGGCTCTCCAGTTCTCAGACTGAATTATACCATCAGTTTTCTGTGGTTCTAAGATTTTCAGTGTTAAACTGAGCCATGCTATGGCTTCTATGGTTCTCCACCTTATGGATGGCCTATTATGGGACTCCACAGGCTTCATAATCACATGAACTAACTCCCCTACCTGATCCCCTGTTATGTATCTCTATGTGCCTGATTGGTTCTGTTAGGTGGAGAACACTGATCAAGACCATCAGCTACTGACTATAAAAACCCAGACTACTGGTTGAGGAAGAAACAAATTAATTAATTTTTGACTTTGTTGAAGTAGCCAAACCTATATCTAGCCAATACACCATGGTAAGAAATATATTCATTTTAAAGGCTGTGGTAAGTTAATGACAGGATTTGCACTAGATAATATGTCAGAATATTTTAGCTCTGCTGTTAAATACAGTTATGCTAAGTTGGTAGTATCAAATTGAAGCCATGAATCTTAGATTTCTGGAGCTTGAGTAAGTCAATCTATCATTCAAAGCAGTTCTTGCTTATTATCTCCTATGATTGGAAACAGGTGGAAATCGTGAACACCAACACAAAGTTACACCTCACATAGTTAGAAACAAAGTTAAAATAGCAATAAAATGATAAATCTTTAATATCATATTGGACATACTGTAACCCCTTTTAAAAATATATTGTCAATTTAAATAAATAAATAGGGGTCAGCAGGTGGCATGGTGAGTAAGGGCACTAGACTCCCACATGGCCAACAGCAGTTCAAGTCCTGGACCCAGCAGCTTCTTTTCTCACTTTCCCTCACTCCTCTCTCTCTCACTCTGTCCCTCTCAGGTCAAATCAAAATAAATAAATAAATAAAGTTAAAGAAAATAATTCCTAAAGAAGTATTGTCAACATCTCTTTTCAAATAACTTTATTTTATTATATTTTAAGAGAGATTTTTGTATAGTGTGTGTGTGCAATTGCCAGAGAGACAGGAAACAAGAAATCATCCCTAAAGGGGGATGGCTATGCCACGATCCCTTCTTCTCAATTATCCTCTCAGGATTTTGGGCACATATGCATTCACACTCAGTGTGAGTTTCAAGCTACCAGGTACAGGACTTGAACCACAGTTGACTATGTGGGAATCCAGCGATATAACCATTACGCCACCTGCTGGTTCCCAAATAACCTTTTTAGATTTTGCTGACTTTTGACTCAAGTTGTACCCTTCCTGCTTCTGCTGGGCATCATGAGGTCTTGCTCACTAGCTAGTATCATAAGACTTTCACCTACTCTCCCTTGAGAAGCAACCACAAGAGGGCCTTAAATGTGCCCATTTATAAAAGAAAATGTCATTTTAATGAGCTGTAAAATGAGGATGTGGGACTCTTCTAGCCGAGGAGCAATCCTTCTTCCTTTTCTGCAGTACAAAATGTTGTAAGTGATCCAATATACTTAAATTCTGTGTCTACCATTCTTCTTCCTCACCACCCTTGGCTCAATAGATTGTGATCTATTTCTGGTGACATCGTATTAAAAAGTGAGACATGCCACACCCATTGTTTCAATTTAGCTCATAGCCCAGAAATCCCGTATCCTTGAAGCAAAAGGGACTGCCTTTTACACTGGGGAGCCAATGAAAGTGAGTCAAGACTTAGGTCCAGCACAAAGAAAATGCCTTTTACCCAGAGTCAGTAACTAAACTGCAAGGGGTAGGCAGATCTCAGAGGAGACTGAAGGCAACAGCTTCCCAACCTCCCAGCACCTGAAGTTCCCCCACGTAGAGGCCATCCTAGGAACAGGAACTGGCAAGTATTTTTGCTCATGTTCTTCATCTCCAGTGCTCTGATGCTTGTATTCGTAAGGAAAATGTCTGCCTTACGGATATGTTTTCAGGACTAAGGTTATCTCTTTTAGCCACACAGCTATACTCTGGCTTTTTCACAATTTGCCCAGGTGGTTCCTTGTCTGACCCAAATGGTAGGCCAGTTTAAACTCTTCTCTTTGGCCCGATATTCCAGACTGGGATATGGAGTCCACTGAAAGTCAAAGTGGAACTTTGCTGCTCAGAACAGCAAACCTTCTGACACCAGATTCCTAAGCCAAGCAGTTCCTTAGCACTTTCATTTTGCAAAGGATGTGTTGGACCAATGGTCCCAATTGGAAAAGGTAAACTTGTTGTTTTTTAACTCTGAAATATTGCCCAAATCCAACTTGTGAAGTATCTACTTTATAACCACAGATCATGAGATTGGAAAGGTTGAATGCATGTGTCCCAAAAGACTGTGGGTTGGTTCCACCCTTGCTCAGGCTGTGCTCCAGCCTAGAGAGTCCTTTTTATCCATCCTGCATGGCCTTCTCTAATAGGCCTTCTCAGTTTGGCTCATACTGTTCTTTCTCTCCTCTGATTTTCTTCGTCTATGTAATACAATCAAGTTATGTGTGAGTCCTGTGTCTCAGTATGGTTCTAGAGTTAGAGATGAACCTTTTATTTCTGCATCTGCATGGCATCTGTCATCATGCAGAGCTTTGTTCCTTTGCTCAGCTCTTGGTTAGGTAAATGGATTACAAATGGGGGTAGAGCTGGTTCCTACCCCAAAGAGGCTCCCAGACTAGCAGGAAACATGTGATGGCAAATGAATGCAAAGATCTCCAGCTATGGGCAAAAGTTTAGGTTCCAAAGGCCACACAGTAAGCCCACACTAAATATGGGTTATCTAAAGTCACTTGGGGCATCAATCATAGGTGCCAAAAATGTCAGAGTCAGCAAGAATTTTATAAATTATCTACTCTAACTCCTTATCATTAAAACATTTAGGGACCAGAAGAAGGCATGGTTACATCACTGGAATTCCACATAGTAGACCGTGGTTTGAGTTCTGGACCAGGCAGCTTAAAACTCATGCCAGGCACATGTGTATGTTTGCCCAAGATCCCAAGAGAAGAATGGAGGAGAAGGGATTGCAGCATGGCCATCCCTCTGAGGAGTGATTTCTCACTGTCTCTCTCTGTCTCTATGGTGAACACACATGCCCTATAACGAAAGTCTCTCTCTAAAAAATTATTATTATTATTATACAATTGTTAGAAAACACTGGCAAATATAAAGAAAAAATTAAAAGTATGTATTATTACCCAAAGAGAACCACTATTAATTTTCATATATTTCCACACTTTTTTCTTTCTTTTTGATTTTTATAGATCACATACTTTTATAAAAATAAAGTCATTTTGTATATACTAAGTTGTAACTTGGAATCACACTTTTTTGTCACTTTCTTTTTTCTCCTCCAAATAATATACTGTGGAAATAATATGATTACGAAACAAGAGGATATGGAAACAATATAATATGAAAACGATATGATGTGTAAAACATATTTCCATTTCAATATATGCTCTACTGGGGTCAACAGATGGCATAATGGTTATGTCATTGGACTCCCATGTAGTTGACTGTGGTTCGAGTCCTGGACCTGTGATTTCTTGCTTTCTGTCTCTCTGTTTCTCTCTGTCTCTCTGGCAAGTACACATGCCCTATAGCAAAAATCTGTCTTACACACACACACACACACACACACGTAATATCTTGCTATTTATATAGTAGTTCATTGAAGGTTGTGTCTAATATATTATTCAATCCTTCATTGTTACTCATTTAAGTCATTTACATTTTTCTTTGATCTTGTAAGCAATGCCAAAATGAATGTCTTTGAGCACATGTCTTCTTTCCTTAATTTAAAACTCTAGATGTGAAATTATTTCATCAAAGGAACTATGGTAAAAATGAAAAAGGAAAAATGAAAATCAACCTGGTAAAAATGAAAAACAATGAAAATATCAAGAGTTATCTGGGTATGAGAAAAAAGGTGCTAGAGAGTATATAAAGTAGCACTTTTTTTTTCCCTAGAAAAAAAAATGCACAGTAGAATGCACTGATTGACATTATACTCAGCAGGCTAAGGCCCTTGGGAGGGCCAAGTTCAATTCCCAGCCCACCCAAAGAGTGAAGCTCAGTGGCATTTTCCTGCAGTCCCAGCTACTGGGAGGCTTAAAGCAGGAGGATCACAACATAGCTGCACCCTGTCCAAAAAAAAATAAAATTACCCACTGGAAAATAAGTCACATTGAATGATAAGGTATATTTTGCAAAATGAATAGAATCAAAATGGTGTATAAGGAGGTACTTTTTTCTATTAACAGGCTCTGGCCCTGAGAAATATCCTGGGCAGGGTCAGCTTCATCACTCCAAGTGCAGAGTTCTCTCAGAGGATCCTGCCTTAGGCTCAGGCCTGACACTAAGCTGAAACCCACCAGTATTGCCACACCTAGAATTTAAACAGAAGATAAAGGTGGAGTGAGTGAAGAAAGGCTATATTTGAAAACCAAACCCTTTTCCAAAGTCAATAGGTCTATAATAGGTTGTATAAACAACACTGAAACAAAATGTCATCATTAGTTGCTGCCAAAAGTATTCTAATTCTCCATGCCCATATTCTTGATCTGTTTGACAAAGATCTTAGAACAGCCTCTGGCACACAGATGTGTCTGGCTTGTTTCAGCTATAGTAGGTGCTTGGTGGGTTTTAGGAAATGAGAGAGAGGCTATAGAAAAGCCCAAGAAAAAAAGAAAGGAACTTTTGTCTCCAGTGCAAACCCAGAAATTCACAGCACAAGCCATTCTCAAACAAGGAGGGAACAACAAACAATGTTATGTTCCCATAACATTGCAAATAGCTGACACCTAGCCACAAAACTTCAAGACTGCTTGAGGGGAAAGAATAATAGCAGCAAAGCAATTGATAGCTGAATTGCATCACGGAGCTGCCTCCTGCTATTCTCAGTTCTTCCTTGGCCACCACTTTTCTTGCTGGCCCAATAGAGACATCACACTGCAGTGACAGAAATCCAGAGAACTCATCTGTGCCTGACAGGATGTTAGAGAAAATATTTTCTACTTAAAAGACATGAATAAACTTTTGTGACTTTTCCAGGAATCACTTTTATGCATGGAACCCCCTCAGCTGACTACTAAGGAAATTCTCTATTGATTACACGTGGCCAAAGCCCAGTGCATTGCCGTCAATGAAGTCATGGGCCCAGCTGTAGACTCTGTCCTGTCCAGCTGCCCCACCTTGAAGACCAAGCTCCTGGTATCATATAAGAGCTGCAAAGGGTGGTTGAAAATCAAGGAGTTGATTCAGTGAGAGAGCATCGAACATAAGATATTTAAATCAAGAAAGTGTCTCTGATCCAGAAAGACAGGATAGTATATAAGAAAATGGCATGAAGGAACAGAATGGGAAGCTGGACCACAATCTCTAGTCAGAGTACTCAATCAACACAACAATCCCTGGCCTGGCTTACAGGTTCTGAATGAAAGTCTCATCTCCTGAGTGTACTTGAGTATTCATTCTGGAAGAAGGTTAAAAAAATTGGGGGTAGAAGCTTAAATAATCAGTAAACATATTAAAACAGCAAAATAGAAAACATCCACCCTCACTGGTACATGGAGAAGTACTTATTACAACAACGAGCCAAGGTCAAATTCATTCTCAGATTAGTCAAATACTGTTTGATAATTATAAATGTTGTCTCTGGAAGGCAGTATCTCCATGTTCAGGAATGTAAAATTGAACAAGGCATGGAAAGTCCCTGCCATCATGGAGCTTATATTCTAGACAACAAATGAAAAAAAACATGTAAGTGATAAAAATAACACAGAAACAAAACAAAACAAATGAAAAAGCAAGTAAATGAGATAGAACAACCTGATGTAGAGACGAAGAAATTAGTTCAGATTTGAAGGGTTCTGAAGTCAGGAAATTGAAGCTGATATTTGAGCACCATGTAGTCAGCTTTCTGAAGATCTGTGGAGAGTGTATCTCTGACAGAAGAAACACTAAGGTAAATGGCATAAGGTGGGAAAAATCTCAACCTCTTTGAGGAACAGAACGAGAAGCAATGAGCCTGAAGGGTAAGTGAAGAAAAGAGTGGGAGGAAAGGAGATTGAAGATAAAGGAGAGAAGAAACTTCAGTAACCTTGTAGGTCATGCAAGAAGTAGTCTGAAATACTGAGGAGGAGTATTCAATCTGACTGACATTTTAGACAATTCCCTGTGGCTGCCACATAAACTATAAGAGACATGAGAGACAGTAAAGAGAAGTTGGCAAAAGACTGTTGCAGTCATCCAGGTGAGCAACCATACTGCTGTAGCCCAAGCTGTGTCAGCGGAGACATAAGGCTGGCAAGGAACTTATCTTAGCACAGAATATAAAGGGGCACAAAAAAATTCAGTGATTGAATAAAAATAATATTTTAATTTTAAAATAACTTTTAAATTAAAGTAATAATAAGTTATAATTTGTTTTAAAATTTATATACTTATATAATGTAAATATTTATTTTTCATATTTTATTTTATATTTATAATTCATAATCTTAATATTTAAAATTTTTCAATTAAAGTTTTTAAAGTATATTTAATCATTTTCTAAGCATGCATGTGTATATGTCAATCAAGTCAAGATATTACTATTATGTATATAGCATTTTCAAACACAAACAACATAACTTTATATTCTTGTGTCTGTTCCATTTTTTTCCCCTGTAGCTCCTCCTCTCTCTCACCTCCTACTACTTGCCCCCTCTTATATAGTCTCTGGTATCTACACTTGCCCTCCCATCTTCAAATCTTTCCATTTCTGCCATTGTGTGTAGACATTTGGCACATAGTGAGTTGAGAGTATACAATGTTTGTCTTTCATAGCCTGGCTTAGCATTAAAACTTCTATATTCATGTACTTTGTATCAAATGACAAGATCTCATTGTTTCTTTATGGCTGAGTAGTAGTCTATAATGTACATGTGCCTCATTTTTTCAACCCAGTCATCCATTCTTGGATATTTAGGTTGATTCTATGTCTTAGCAATTGTGAATAATACTGTAATAAACATAGATGCGCAAGTGTCTTTCTCACTAAGTGTTTTTCAATACTTTGGACAAATACCAAGGAGTGGGATTACTGGCTTGTATGGCAGCTCTATTTGTAGGTTTTTGAGGAACCTCTATATTGTTTTCCACAGTGACTGTACTAATTAGCATTCCCACCAATGGTGTATAAGGGGTCCTTTTTCACCACAGCTTCATCAATATTTATTAGTCTTTATTTTTTCAATAATAGTCATTCTCAATATGTGGGCTAAGTGGTATCTCATGGTTTTGATTTGCAATTCCCTTGAAATAAGAGATACTGAGCATTTTTCATATACTTTGACATACTTTATATGTCTTACTTAGAAAGTTGCCTGTTCAACTCATTTGCCCACTTTTTGACTGAATTGTTCATTGTTTTGTAGACAAGTTGCTTGAGTTCCCTATAATATTCTGGTTATCAGTCACTTATCTGAAGCATAGATTCCAAATATTTTCTCCCATTCTAAGGGTTGACTCTTCAATCTAATAATTGTTTCCTTTGCTGTGCAAAACGCTTTTAAACTTTTTAGGTTAATGTAGTCCTGCTTGTTTATTTTTGAGAATAATTCCTGTTCTTAAGGGTCTTATATAAGAAATCTTTGCCTACTCCAATATATTCAAGAGTTTGTCCTAAGTTTTTCACCAGTAGTTTTAACAGTAGTTTTTCTAAATGTAGTTTTACATTTAGATCTCTGATCCATTTTGAGTTAATATTTGTTAAAGGTGAGAGATAGGGTCCAGTTTTATTTTTCTACCAGTGGATATTCAGTTATTCCAGCACCATTTGCTGAAGAGACTTTTTTTTCTCCTACAGGACTGTCTTATGTACTCTGTCAAAAATCAGTTGGGAACCAGCAGTTAGTGTAATGGCTATGTTGCTGGACTCCCAGGTCGTCGACCGTGGTTCACGTCCTGGATCTGGTGGCTTAAAACTCACGCCGGGCGCGTGTGCGTGCATGCCCAAGATCCCGAGAGGAGAATGGAGGAGAAGGGATTGAGGCATGACCATCCCCCCTGGGGGGTGATTTCTCGCTTTCTGTCTCTATGTCTCTGTCTGTCTGGCAAGCGCACACGCCCTATAGCGAAAAAGCCTCTCCAAAAAAAAAAAAATCAGTTCACTGTCTGTTTGGGGTTTTATTTCTGGATTCTCTATTCTGTTCCATTGGTTTCATGTCTGTTTTAGTGCCAGTGTCATGCTGTTTTGATTTTCATAGCTTTGTAATATATTTTGAGGAAAGGTAGTGAAATGCTTCCTATTTTTTACTTTTGCACAGTATTGCCATGGTAATATGTGGGGCCTTTTGTGATTTTAGATAAATATTGTGATTGCTTATTCTATTTCTGTGAAGACTTTTCAGTAATTTGATTGAAATTGCATTAAATTTATGAATTAATTTGGGTAGCATTGACATTTTAGTTATATTCATTCTTCCAGTCCAGAAACATAAATTATCTTTCCACTCTTGTGTATCATTCTTAATTTCTTTTTTTAAGTTTTTCATCACTTTCCTTGTAGAGTTCTTATATTTTTTTTGGTTAGGTTTATTCCTAGGTTTTTGTTTGTGTTTTTGTTTTGTGACTATTGTAAATGGGATTTCCTTTTTCAATTCTATCTCAATCTGTTCATTGTTGATGTATAAAAACGCAAATTACCATAAACCAGAAATCTAAAAATCTAGGGAAAAAGAGGAAGAGCAGTGGGTTCATGTGGCTGAGGAAACATCCAGGGTGATCATCCAAAAGACAAGCTGTTGCATGCCACTTTTTCTTCTAGGCTGCCAGCACCAGGTAAACAATTGTATTTACTGTTATATGTAGTGATAAACACAGAGGTAGAGTCATAATTTGTGAGGGGTTAGTTATAAAGGTAGTATAGTCAGTAAAAATTACATGTCATATTACCCCTTTTTAGAAATCCTTTAAGTAGCTCATAGATCCTATGCCATCTCTTGGCAAATCTAATATACATTAGTCAATTTTCCCTTCAGCACTGAAACTGATTTCAATCTCTTTGGCTGAACATCCAGTAAAGCAACCTGCATTTATTTTAGTTTGGTTTGTCTAGGATTTAGTTTGCTAACCTCATATTTAATTCTACCTAGACTATTAGTGTTGTGACTCCACACTCAAGTTCTCTTAACAAATTCCACTTAAGGGTCTCTTATAGGAAATGTATGCATTGCCCACCCTCAACTCAAAGTCTTTGATTCCTATAGCTGTAATAGACAGGGAGCATCCGGTAGAGCATTAGGATAGGAGAAACTAAAATAATCAACTCGATCCACTAATTAAAATGCCTACTAGATAACTTCCAAGACCTTCTAAACCCATGGGACCTAGAAGACAATGTTATACTAGTTAAGACAGATACTGATAGAATTAAGATATTCCACTGGCCTCATTGCTGCATAGTCTTTGTTCATTCTCCTTTGAATGGTCTTTGTTTATCTCTATAGGTTAGTGCTTGATAACTAGCAAGCACTATTTTTGTTGCTGTTAGCAATATGAGAGAATTCAGGTGTTTTTCCTATTTCTCTTTAGATGGTGGATGGACCTCCAGTCAACAGATATCTTGTGGAGTCTGGGTGATGACTTTGGTGGAACTTTCTCTCTGAGCACAGTCTTGGGAGCATGGCTCCAAGGACCTATGTGTTTTTGTATCACATGCCAAACTTCTGCCCAGAAACTGTTCTCAATGTAGGACTACATTCTTAGGTGAGCTATGTAGGGCAAAGATCAGAGGAAGGTATTAGTCATGGCCCTGTGACTTATGTTCAAAATAGGATGAATCAAAAATTAAAATTTTTTAGAGGCCAGCCCATTGCACAGTGGTTAAAGGAGCCAGATCCCACATGGCCAACTATGGTTTGAATCCCAGGCCCCAGTAGCTTGAAAAACATATTGGGCATGTATGCATGAGTATGTGTGCCTGAAATCCTGACAGGAAAGAGGATGGAGGAGAAAGGATTGCAGAGTGACCATACCCCATTGGAGGGTGCTTTCTCTCTGTCTCTGGCAAAAGCACACTCCCTCTGGCAATTCAAAGATTTAAAATAAAAAAGGATTAAATTTGGTATAATGTGAACTCAAAGATATTCTTCCTAATTCTGAGAGCAATGTTTTCTCATTTCTCAGAGCCCTTAGCAATTAGAAAGATTTGTTTACTTCAGCTGTAATACTGGAAAGGAAACTTTTTAAAGTGCATGATGTTGTTGAAGATGATGATATAATGTTAATATCAGCAACCATTTATTCACTACCATACTTACTAGCTCCTCATATGCATTATTTTATTTCATCTCCCTGACAACTCTGCAAGGTAGGAACTAGGAAAACTGAGACTCAGAGAAGCTAAGTAACTAGCATAAGGAATCACAGATATGAAACCAGGAATCAAACCCTGGTCTATCGGACCCCAGAACACTATATCTAACCTGCCATGGTAATCTTTAAATTGTCTCTATACTCCAAATTTACTGCCAACATCCAGGTTTATTAAAGCAACAAAGATATAAACAAGGCACTTTGGAGATCCAGAAGTAAATGCCTAATTATGTACTCATTCAGTTGCTGAGTGATTAACATAATAGCTCCTATTAGGTTGTAGG
>NW_006159864.1:948459-956650 GCF_000334495.1 Tupaia belangeri chinensis | reverse complement strand
TAGGGAAAGTCCTGATGCATTTTTCTAGTATTCTATGCAAAAATGTGTCATGATTTTTCTAATGACCCAATAGATTCAGAGAGCTAAAGCTAAATTCTCTTGCCAGGAAGGTAAGGGAACACTAAATCCTCAAGATAAAAGACTTACCCCAGCTGAGTCTCAAAATTAGTGATCTCATTCTTAGACCATTTCTTTCAATAGTTTCAACTGTCTTTCCCACCTTCACATACAATTGTATTTTTTCCTTCCTTGGAGGCCCAAGCCCTATCCAGGTTTTCCATTACCATTCTGCCTGGAAATCCAGGAATGTACCAGCAGTTGCTGCAGCACAAGTGTTTCACAAAGTAAGAGGATCTTTTAGGAGAGAGTTCATTTCCATACATGGTTCTGTAAATGAAACTGGGAAACCTCAATTTATTGAAGTCATTACGATTCTACACTTCATTAATAAACCTATCCTATTGTCATTTATGACAATAACTCCATTAGAATGTAGGGTTTTTTTAATGCCTTTGTGATTTTTAAGGTCTGTATCTTCCGGCCTCTCAAGAGTCCAAAATATAAAACTTAACTGTGATTAGAAAACTATATTTGTTTAATTAGTTTGTAATTACACCTCCCATTCAGAAGAGAAGTATTAAAGACAAATATATTACCTTTTTTTAAAAAAAGGAAATAATAAAGACAGAGACTACCATTCCTACTGTATATAAATTCTTTAGGCTTTTAAAAAATAAATCTATATGCTAGAGCCAGTAGATGGTATGGTGGTTAAGGCACTGGACTCTCACATGGTCAACAGTTCGAGTCCCAGACCTAGCAGCTTGAAAATCACACTAGGTACATGTGTATGCACACCTGCCTAGAACCCTGAGAGGAGAATAGAGGAGAAGAGATTGCAGTATGGCCATCACCCTAGGGAGTGATTTTTCACTTTCCCTCTGTCTGTTTCTGTCTCCCTCCAGAAAGCACATACGCCCTATGGCAAAAACCTCAAAATAAATTAAGCAAATAAATCTGTATCTATCTATCCCCATGGAAATATATTATGACATTGGGGAGGCATTATATAGATGGTATCATACTGTGTATGCTATGGTTAAACTTGGATTTTTCGTTCCACAATGTACCTTAGAGCTCTATTCATGACAGTATATATGAAATATCTTAATCACTGAATATTATTACTTAGTATAAATGAATTATAGTTTAATAATTCAGAGATAACTGAACCAACTGCCTTTCAGTGATATTTAGATCTATTCAAAGCTACTGAAATGAGCATCCTGGCATATATATCCTGGAATTCTCTAGGGTACTCACTGAGAAGTAGAATTGTTAATTATCATCAATAAAAATTAATTAAAAGATCGCTGACTCAAAGATTCTTATAAAGCCTTAGAATTTACTAGATCATCACTTAACTCTGAATTTTACTTTAGTTGTGTGGTAGGATATATGATCTACAGAAGGAAGCATTTGTGATCATAGGAAATGATACCTGCATATTAAAATTTTGATGACATGAAGAAATGCCTCATTCATTGGCATTTTATAGAGCAGTAATAGATAGTTATGTCCAAATATGGCATATCTTATTCATCCACATATCATCATAAAATTTCTGGGTTACTTTTTATAATCTTAAAAATAAATTTGTTTAAAATTTTAAAAACAATCAACTCTCATTTGTACTCTGAGATTAGTACATTGTCAGTGGCAGAATAGGGACTTTGGAAGAAACACAGAAACAGTTTTCCATTTTTTATCATTCTTAATCTCAGGATCTGACTGTGTAAATAAATATTACTTAATACAGACAACTTACCAGGTAACCATTAATTGATATTCAAAACACACAGGATCACCCTGCTTCTATCTAAGATCATAAAGTGTGTTTTTTTAAATCTTCTTCCCACAGCTGACCCTTCTACCATTATCAAAATAAAATGCACATAAAATTAGTAGTATGTTTATAAAAGCTGTTCAATACTATCTTATCTATGCCTGAGACCCTGTAGAAACTTCTCATACTATCCAGAACTTTGAGGCCAGTTTATAAAATTGATGGCTCTATTTTCTTTTTCTTTTTCTTTTTTTTTTTTTTTGAGAGGTTTTTGCTATAGAGTGCATGCGCTTGCCAGAGAGACAGAGTCAGAAAGCAAAAAATTGGCCCCCAAGGAGGATGGCCATGCCACAATCCCTTCTCTTCCACTCTCCTCTCGGGATCTTGGGCACATACGCACATGCTCCCCTCATGAGTTTAAGCCACCAGGTCTGGGACTCAAACCACGATCAACTACATGAGAGTCCAGTGACATAGCCATTGCGATAACTGCTGGTTCCTGATGGCTTTATTTTCATCCCCAGACTTCATAAAATTAGTTTCTACTTTATCTTGTCTTTCCTGACATATCCTTTACACTCAGTTCAGGCTTTGGAGGAAATAAGGA
This sequence comes from Tupaia belangeri chinensis, assembly GCF_000334495.1. Classification (NCBI taxonomy): domain Eukaryota; kingdom Metazoa; phylum Chordata; class Mammalia; order Scandentia; family Tupaiidae; genus Tupaia; species Tupaia belangeri. The sequence goes on along the minus strand of NW_006159864.1, from coordinate 954,197 downwards.
AACTCAGAAGTGAATCTTTAGAAAATTGGCTTCCTCCCAGTATTACCATTTGATTGATTCACTTTCAACATTAATGTCTCCTGTCTAGAATAGTAAATGAGGGCCTTGAGAGAGACTGACCTAACTGGGTATCTAATACAATAGTAACTAGAATATCAGCCTCTAAATGAGTATCTCCTATATATTTGGCAATATTGGTATCATTTTTCCAAGAGTCTTCCTTACAACAGACCTATTATTAGTAGAAATAGTTAGCAACTATAAGAACAACTTTAGGGGCCAGATAAGTGTTGTGAGGGTTAAAGCTGGATCCCATAGTTCCAACTGCACAGTTGAGTCTGGACCCAGCAGATTGAAAAACGCACTGGGCACATGTGCATGCATGACCAAAATCGTGAGAGGAGAATGGAGAAGGGATTGAGGCATGGTCATTCCCCCTAAGGAATGCTTTCTCACACTCTCTCCCCCCCTTTTCCCCCACAACCCCCCACTTCTGGCAAGCACACATGCCCTATAGCAAATTCATAATAATAATAATAAAATAACTTTTTTTATTTCTTTCCAGCTACAGATCTAAGAGTCTGAAGCATTGTGTGGCTGCAGGAGAATCCATCAGCCCTGAGGTGATTGGGGCCTGGAAAGGTATCACTACATTAGACCTCTATGAAGGCTATGGACAAAGTGAAACTGTAGGTTGATGCTGATTAGACAACTAGCCAGATAACCAAGTTTATCCATCAACTATGTAAGCACATTCTCAAAGCACTATGCACAAACTAGACATGCGAAGACCTAGATCTTTTTTTTAAGAATTATTTTATTGGGAACCAGCAGTTAGCGTAATGGCTATGTCGCTGGACTCCCACGTAGTCGACCGCGGTTCGCGTCCTGGACCCGGTTGCTTAAAACTCACGCTGGGCGCATGTGCATGCGTGCCCAAGATCCTGAGAGGAGAATGGAGGAGAAGGGATTGCGGCGTGACCATCCCCCCTGGGGGGATGATTTCTCGCTTTCTGTCTCTATGTCTCTCTCTGTCTGTCTGGCGAGCGCAGGCGCCCTATAGCGAAAACCTCTCCAAAAAAAAAAAAAAGAATTATTTTATTCAACTTAATTTATTCATTTATTTCAGAGCTAGATCTTAAGCACAGGAATAACTATTGGCTCAAACTGAAGGGACTTGTCTTTCATCCTCAGACAAAAAATTATGGGTACAGATAAATGCGAGCTTGTAGATCTTTATAGAAAAAAATTGTAGTAGTTTCCACCTGGCAATTTCTATCTTCTCTGTGAAGTATGAGGCAATGTCATCTAATGAGAATGGAAAAATGGCAGGGGTATGAGTCTGAGTGAAGAATGTTTAAAATTACCACTGACAAAAATGGAAGAGAGATCAGATTATGAAAACAAAGGAAAATAGGTCATGATTAGGGCATATTTGGTGTTGTTGAGCATTTATTTTCAAATTCACTATCTATGTAGCTGCATGATTTTCACCAATATCACTATAAAACACAGATATAAGCATGGTGAAAGTGGAGTTAGGTTGAACAAGATTAAAGTTTTGTCAAGAAGGTATGATAAAAAGGCAGTGGGCAAGAGATCTAGGGATTTTGCAATAAAATAGTTAAATGGAAGACTAAGATCTAAGCTGATAAGGAAAGTAAGTGAATTAAAGAAAAGGCAGATCAATGAGAAGACAAAGCACTAGAGATGTTAGTAGAGCTAAAAAAACTGAGGGTAGTTATTTTAGTCTGCTCAGTTGCCATAACAAAATACTATAGACTAGATGGATTTTAAAAATGAAATTTATTTTTTTCATAGTAACAGAGGCTAGAAGTCCAGGGTCAGAGTGCCAGAATGGTCCAGTTCTGGTTATGGCACTCTTCCAGGTTGTAGCCGCCTAACTTCTTATGGTGTACACACATGACAGAAAGAGAAAGAGACCAAACTCAAACATTGTTTGTAATATTGAAATAGTTAACATGGGAAAATGAGAAAAATTAAAAATTTCTTAGAATTTCTTACATTTTAAATAACATTTTTTTAAATGAATGACACTAGAAATGGAATTTTATAATCTTGGTAACATTAGAGTCTTTACAGAACTCAGTTATGTCTTTACACATCCAAAGGCATTCCGTGAAAATAGGAAAACCCTAGCCTTCCTGGAAAGAGACAAAGGCACTCTAGATTGATTTTTCCAGTTTCTGGGAAGAAGTTTGTAGTTTGAGGATCCCAGTGAATCCATGTGGTTCCACATAGTTCACAAAATACTCTCATTTACAAAGTTAAAGAAATCTCAGAATAAAGGGCTCAAATCTTTTCTTTATTAATTTTAATAATTTTTATACATTTAATCACTATAGATCATTTAGATTGTAAAGAGACTTTACCCAGCATGATATATACACCTCAGTCCAGCCCAGCTGAGAATACTATACATGTCCTCATCAACAAATAATAAACCATATCTGTGTTCCACAAATGTCTTACCTCTCTATTTTTTCCCCAAATTTCTTTTCCTATGCTCTTTCCATCCCACACTCATTTCACTTTGTCTCTAGTGTCCATAACAATTTTTAATGCTTGTATCCTCCAGCCTTTCAGTCTCTGCCATAGAGTGTAGACAGTCGGTATATGTTAAGTGGAGACATACAAAGTCTCTCTTTCATAGCCTAACATGCGTCACTTAGCAACAAATCTTCCATATTTGTCCACTTTCTATCAAATTCCAGGGCCTTGCTGTTTTTTTGTGGCTGAATAGTATTCCATGGAATATATGTGCCACACTTTTTCAATCCATTCATCTGTTGGTGGACATTTGGGTTGGTTCCATGTCTTAGCAATCGTGAATAAGGCTACAATGAATATAGATGTACAAGCACTTTTCCGAGTAAGCGTTCTCCTGTCTTTTGCGTAGATACCCAGGAGTGGAACTGCTGGATCATATGTTAGCTCTATTTGAAGGTCTTTAAGGAACCTCCATATTATTTTCACAGTGGCTGGAACAATTTACATTCCCATCAATAGAGCAGGACTGTTCCCCTTTCACCGCATCTGTTCCAGCACTTATCATTTTTTGTTTATTTAATCTTTGCCATTCTGACTGGGGTTAGGTGGTATCTCACTGTGGTATTGATCTGCATCTCCCTTATGATGAGGGTAAAGGGCTCAAATCTTTAAGACCTCATATCCAAGCTTGCACATTGGTAGGCAAGTTATGATCCTAACCTATGAAAGAGGGGACTCGAGAAATGTCCTATTTCTGTCTCAGATTCTGTCTATACCATACTCACAGATTCATTTAATTAGGTCCAAAGAGTTGACATTTTTTATCACCCAGGACTCATAGCAGTGTCACCCCACCCCTGGTCCCTACCACTGATTTCATGTTATAAAAGATTCTGACAAATAAAAGACCAGTAGAATGAAGGAGAAAGGATTGCGGCTTGGTCATCCTCCTAATGGATGAGTTCTTGGTTTCTGTCTCGCTATCTCTCTGTCTTTCTGGCAAGCATACACAGCCTACAGAAAAAATCTCTCAAAAAAAGATTTTGACAAATGAGAAAACAGTATAACTTAGCAATAATTTTGGCTTTGTCTTTTATTTTATGAAAGAATTGTACAACTGACACTTAGAACACCTGAAAAAGTAAGATTTGCACATTAAATTGATATGATTTCACTAACACCCAATAAACTTGGTATTTCTAGTTAGCCATGAATTCTACTTAAGAAAATGTATATCTTCCACTAAATTGTAAAATACTGGTGAAGCTAAAGAGCTTTGTGTTACCAGCATCATTGGAGATGCAAGCGACAAAAACTCATGTCAAACTAGCTTGAACAAAAAGGGGAAATCAGAAACCCATTTTGCTGAGAAAACCATCAAGGTGGCTAATGGAATCAAAGACTGGAGGAGTCAAACACTAAATCCTCTGGGACTAAGAATAGTAACTCTTAAAACATCAATTATCTCAGGGCTGGCAGGTGGTGGGGTGATTAAGGATGTTGGACTTCCACATGGCTGACAATGGTTTGAATCCTAGACCTGGTGGCTCGCTCGCTCTCTCTCTTTCTCTCTCTCTCTCCCACACACACACACTCACTCTGTCCCTCTTGGGTCAAATTTAAATAAATAAATAAATAAAGTTAAATAAATAATAATTCTTTTTAAAAATTAAAAAAAATCAGATATCTCTTTATCGCGCTCCCTTTCAATCTCTCCATCTGTTTTTTTTCTGAGTGTTTTTCTGATGAGTTTCTTCCAAAAAGCAGAAAAAATAGCCACCAGCAACTGTAGAATCACATCTCTTCAGGAGAAGCTTCAAATAGCCTTACTTCTCCACCTTTACTTTGTCATATTTGTGAAAAGAATTCTGACTAGCCAGGCTTCTGCCATATTCCTTTCCTTGGGACATTCGTTCAGCCCAGAGGGTGGAGTTGTAGAATCATGATTAGCAGTCTTACCAATTACATACAGAGAAAGAGGAGTTCTAGAAAGAACTATAAAATAAGGGATGAGAATCCCTTTAGGATAGAAGTAGAACTATAGTTGCACAATCCACCACAGGGAGATCAGTATGGTGAAGATTCAAAATATAAAAAGTGATAAGGGTTGGCGGGGTTGTGGTGAAAGGGGAACTCTCCTACACTGTTTGTGTCTAGCCCCTGTGGAAAACAATATGGAGGTTCCTCAAAGATCTACAAAGAGAACTACCATTTGATTCGGCAATCCCACTTCTGGGTATCTACCCAGAGGAAAGGAAAATGCTCAGTTAGAAAAGCACTTGCACATCTATATTCATTGCAGCATTATTCACAATTGCTAAGACATGGAACCAACCCAAATGTCCAAAAACCAACGAATGTATTAAAAAAGTGTCATACATATACCCTATGGAATACTATTCAGCCATTAAAAAAAAAAAAAAACCTACAAGACCCTGGCATTTGATATAAAGTGGTCAAACGTGGAAGATTTATTGCTGAATGAAGCAAGCCAGGCTATTAAAGAAAGATATTGTATGTATCTACTTAATATATACCGACTATCTGCACCATGGTAGAGATTGAAATATTGGAAAGCATAAAAGCAGTGAAAATAGTTATGAACACTGAAGACAGTGGGAGTTGGTGGGTGGAGAAAAGGGAAGAGTATAGAGAAGGATAGCATGAGAACAAATAGAGAGGCATGATATTAGTGGGACACAGAAATGGTTTATTACCTGATAATGATAACATGTATAGAATTCTCTACGGGACTGGTTTGAGAAGTATTTCCTGTTAAGTAAATTCTCTTTATAAGCCAAATGATGTATAGTGATTGAATGTTTGTAAAAATTGATCATAAATAATAATAATAGTAATCTGAAAAAAATGGAAGGCTATTTGATGATGATGATGTGGATAGTAATGTCTTTGTCTTGACTGATATGCATGGTAATCGTTCTGGAAAAAGAAATGTTATACGCTATAAAGACATATGTAATTAAGTGTAATGTAAAAAAAACGAATGAATAAAGAAAATGTTTGCATTTATTAAAAAAGGAAAAGAAAGAAAAATACAGACTAATATCTCTTATGAATATAGATGCAAAAAATCTTAAGTAAATACTAGTGAATCTAACTAGTAACATAAAAAATAGATTAGGGCCCCCCTGGGCCCCGCGCCAAGGCTGCGACCGGCGGCGGGTCCTGCGCGCCCCCTCCACCCCACCCCACCCCACCATCCCCAC
>NW_006159864.1:941519-947417 GCF_000334495.1 Tupaia belangeri chinensis | reverse complement strand
AGGAGGATGGGACATAGCAGAGGGTGGGGGATGGGGAATCAAGGATGGCAAGACAAAGGGCAAGGTATGCAGGATGTAAGAATTGGAAAATTATTTGCTGAGAACATGTATGTTGATGTGCTTGATTGAACCAATGCACAGTGTATTTTGGATGGAAAATTCATTTGTGTGTTGTGATGGTGTATAGTGAATTAATAAAAAAAAAATAGATTACATATCATGACCAAGTGACAGTATTCCAAAAATACAAACTTGGTTCAAAATGAAAAAAAAATCAACAATTTAAAATACCATGTAAGTAAAATAAAAACAAAAATCAAATGGCCATCTTAATGGACAGAGAAAAATAACTGACAAAATCCAACAACTTCTCATAGCAAAAGTCCTCAACAAACTAGAAAAAATAGGGAACTGCTGGGCCAGCCCATGGCATGGTGGTTAAAGTGGCTAGATCTCACATTCTTAACCACATTGTTCAAGTTCCAGACTCAAAGGCTTGAGAAACATGCTGGACACATATGTATGCATTCCCAAAATCCTGAAAGGAGGGAAAAATTAAGGAAAAGGAATCGTGGCATGACCATTCCCCATTGAGAGTACTTTCTCATTTCTCTCTCTCTCTATCTCTCTCTCTCTCTCTCTCTCTCTCTCTAACAAACACACATGCTCTCTGATAATTTTTTTTTGGTAAAAAAAGCTTCCTCAAACTGAAAAGGCATCTATAAAAAATCCCACAACTGACATGTTCAACAATGAAAGACTGAAACTGCCCCTACTAAGATAAAGATTTACAAGGACGTTCACTCTTGGAACTTCAATTTAACACAGAAGTTTTATCCAATGTAATTAGGCAAGGAAAAGAAACAATACTCAAACAGGAAAGGAAATAAAACTAATTAGAGCTAATAAATAAGTTCATCAAAGTTGTAAGATATAAAATAAATATACAAAAATGAATTGTATTTAATATACCATCAATGAACAATCCCAAAAAATGAAATTAAGAAAGTAATTCCATTTACAATGGAATCCATTTTTTAAAACTTTCATTTGAAAACGTATTCTCCAGATAACTCACCTAATTTACTAGATTTAATGCCTTTTATTCACCACAAAAAAAAAGAGAGTTTGCCTTTAAGATATGAAGGTGTACTACCCCTAAAAATATCTGCCCTTTAGGGCTGGTAGTTCCTTTAGACATGTTCCAAGGTTGGCCTAGATGCAGTGGCACAAGGGATAGGGAATCACTCTGCAATGTTGAAGACACATGGAAGCCTGCAGTTTGGATTCAGGATCAACCTGACACATCATACAAAGCACATACACCTAGTGATCTTAGCTGGCTAGAAGGCTGGGGGGTAGGGATTGTGGCATTACAAGACACTGTCAAGTGTACCTGGTTTTCTTTCTCTTTTTCCTTCTTCTTCTCTCTCATGAAGGAGATAAAAGAAACTTAAAAGAAAAAGAAAATTCTGAAATATTCAACAAGGATAATAAACTCAAAATGAGTATGAATATTGCTCTTAGAGGTGATAACTTGAAAAGTTATAGTGGTCAAAATTGAGCTAGGGGCTCAATGTCGTATTTTAACTTCTGCCACATTACTTTATGGTCACTCCTTGCATTTTAGGTCAACAATGAAGCCACCAGCTAAAATAACTCAGTATTTTCAAAAAAATATTTCAAATAAAATAATTCTTTTTTGTTAAGAGTTTTTTTGGGGTTTTTTTTTGTTTGTTTGTTTTGTTTTGTTTTGTTTTGTTTTGTTTGTTTGCTATAGGGTATGTGTGCTCACGAGAAAGACAGAGAGAGAGACAGAGAGACAAAAAGCAAGAAAACACCCACAGAGGGGTTGGCCACGTTGCAATCCCTTTCTCTTCTTGGGATCTTGGGCATGCACATACATGCACCCAGCGTGAGTTTAAGCCACCTGGTCCGGGACTCAAACTGTGGTCGACTACATGGGAGTCCACCCACGTAACCATTATGTCACCTGCTGGTCCCTCAAGTAAAATAATTCTGTGTTCTATTTATTCTTAACCTGCCTTCAAATCCTTAATAGGAAAACAAACAAACAAACAAAACAAACAAACAAAAATACCTCCCAGGCTATTACAAAACTAACAAATCTCTGCTTTCAAACTTTCCAAGGTTCTCAAGGTCAAAAGTGGCAGAGGGGAGATTCAATCCCAGATCTTTCCAACTCTACTACCTTCATACTGACCACTTCGCCCTGCCTCTTAGACTGCCCAGTATAGTTTCCTGGCATCTCAAAAGGAGGTAGTAATCCTTGAATTTAAATTTTGTGGTGTTATAAAAATAGTAGAAATGGTTTATAAGGAAAATTCTGTTAGTGATTGTACTTCAGATTGTGGATGAAAACGCAGATATCCTACCACCAGGGGAAGAAGAAAATATTACAGTACGTCTAAGACTAAACCAACCTGCTTCTTTGTACTGTCCACACATGGTAAGGGAAATTATTTTTCTTTCTAAATACCTTCATTGTTGCTACTAATCATGACACCATAGTTGAAGAGTGCTTCATGATTTGCCAAGCAGTTTTTCCCAACTTTTAGTGTGCAAATTTTTAAATCTGCAATAAACACCTGCCTGTATACCCCTCACTTATACTCACTTGTTATTACCATCATCCTCACTCCTTTATATTTGTACATGTTTGATGAACTATTTGGAGTAAATACAAAGATCTCAATACTTTGTCTTTAAAAATTCTTACTCTCTTAGAAGGACATTCTTCTCAATCATCATTATCACTCCTAACAAAATTTAAAGCAGTCCCACCCACATTTAGACTTCTCTAATTATACTAAAAAATGTTGGATACCTTTTGAAAGTGCAGAATACAATAAAGGTTTACACTTCTTTCTGGTTCTCAGATCTCTTTACTCTTACCTAAAACAGTCCTACCACCATTTGTTGTTGTTGTTTGTGACACAGACATTTTTGAAGAGTGGAGGTTCATCTTGTTATAAAATGGCCCATTTTCTAGATTTATCTTTTGTTTCCTCACAGTAATATTCATGATAAACCTTTTGAATAAGAATACTAAGTAGCTGATATGTATTTATTATTTTCTTGTGTTGGGAAAACACACTGTTGTCTCACTTTGGGTGCTAACAACTTTGGTCTTTCATTTCAGATCCTTTGATTACTGCTTTTCTCTTCATACCAAAAGCACATTTTTCCTCCTGTAATTAGTAAGTACTCTGTGGGGTAACAATTTGAGACTATCTGAAATATCCTATTCTCCAATTAAATTTCACCCAATGATTTTAGCATCCACTGATGATTGATTCTTTTTTTTTTTTTTTTGAGAGGTTTTTCCTATAGGGCACGTGTGCTCACCAGACAGAGAGAGACTTAGAGACAGAAAGCGAGAAATCGCCCCCCAGGAGGGATGATCACGCCGCAATCCCTTCTCCTCCATTCTCCTCTTGGGATCTTGGGCACGCACGTACACGCGCCCAGTGTGAGTTTTAAGCCACCAGATCCAGGACACGAACCGCGGTTGACTATGTGGGAGTCCAGCGACATAACCATTATGCTAACTGCTGGTTCCCTGATGATTCTTTATTAAATCAATTATTAAAACGGAGATGCCAAAAGATTATTTTTAAACTGCCATTTCTTATACATTAATTAGGTGGAATTATTGTGTAAGAAAGAGCTGTCCATTTTTTTTCTATAAAGAAAAAAAATTCTATGAGTCAACCTCATGGCACAGTGGTTGGGCACTGTGCTTTGGGGGTTGGATTTCATGTGGCCAACTGTGTTTCAAATCCCAGCCCCCAGGTCAGTTGGTAGCATGGTGATTAAGGCAGCTAGATCCCATCTGGCTGACTGCATGGTTTGAGCCTCAGACACAGCAGCTTGAAAAACACACAGGCATGTGTGCATGTGTGCCCAAAATCCTGAAAGGAGAAACAGATGAGAAGAGATTGTGATGTGACAATCTCCCAAGGGAGCAGAGATGAGGGGGTGGGAGTTCTCATTTTCCGTCTCTCTGGGGGAGCAGAGATGAGGGGGTGGGAGTTCTCATTTTCCGTCTCTCTCTCCCTGTCTCCTATAAACAAATGTAGCAAATTACAAACTCTCCTACTCCTACAAACTCCTCTAGCAAATAACCAAAAAAAAAAAAAAAAAAAAAATTCCAGCCTTAGTGTCTTGCAAAACATGCTGAGCATGTGTACATGAGTGTCCCAAATTCTGACAGGATGGCAGAAGAGAAGATGGAGGAATGGTCTGCAGCATGACCACACCCATGAGGGGGTGCTTTCCCCTCTCTCTCTGTCTCTGTCTCTGTCACTGGTGAGCACATACATCCTCTGGCGATTAAAAAAATAAAATATATTATTTCCAAAAAAAGAAAAATTTTCTTTATTTATAATGCCACCATTATTACTCAATATTAATATTTGGGTATATATATTCTTTATTATTTTCTATGCATATATATATCATTTTATAATATTAGAAATGCAGTCTATCTGCTATTGTGAAGCCTTCTTTTTTATTTATTAATCATGATTTTCAGATATCAGTACATATATGATATTTTGAATAATTTCATAGTACCCTACCAAACAGAAGTATCATGATCTATTTTTTTTCACATTAAAATGTCTTTTAATGACTAAAGGCAGTGTTTCAGATGCAGAAAATTCTAATTAGATTGGCATATTTAAGACCAAAAATATAAAGTAGACATCAGTACCTTATCTTCAGTCCTTGCCTTTAATGGGTTAATGAACACAAAATAAAACACAGGCGAGTCTGCATCATTTCAAGAAGTGAAAGGATTGCTCCAGTATTTATATATTCATATCATTAGTTACATGTAAGCCTAAGTAGAAAGTCAATCTCCAATAGGTTCTGAGATGGTATTTATCATCTTTGTAGGAAGATGAGCATTACCAATGTATTACCAGTTACATCTTTAGAAAGAGAAAACAGTGATAGCATTTACTGGACTGAAATTACTATCAAAATTTTAAAAACACAAGAATATTCATTTAACCACCGCCAGTCTTACTTAAAACAGGACTGTCCAAGAAAAATATTCTGTCAGCCTCTTATGATATAAGCTCTGGTGTAGGAAATCAATTAAATTATGGTACACATAAAGAAGGTTAGACAATGGGGCCAGCAGGTGGCATGACAGTTGGGATGCTGGACTACCACATGACTGACAATGCTTTGAGTCCCAGACTTGGTGGCTTGCTTTTTTGCTTTTCCTTTATCTCTCTCTGGTCAAATTAAAAAATAATTAATCAAATTAAATAAATAATTATTAAAAAGTGAGCCATTTCTATTTGACATAAATAAGGCAGTGGCCAACTATTACTCATTAGTAACTTTTTTTGAGATAAGCTATAAATTCTGCTCTTTCTGACATTTTTTTTTAGAGGTTTTTACCTTAGGGTGTGTGTGCTTACCAGAGAGAGAGAGACAAAGACAGTGAAAAGGAAAGTGATAAATTACCCCAGGGGGAATGACCCTGAATGATCCCTTCTCCTCCTCTCTCCTCCTGGGATCTTGGGTATGCACACACATACACCCAGAGTGAGTTTCAAGCCACTGGGTCTGGGTCTTGAACCATGATGGGCCATGTAAGAGTCTGATGATATAACTGCTACATCACCTGCTGGACCCTCTGACTTCTTTTCTTTTCTTTTTTTTTTTTTTTAAGAGGTTTTTGCTATAGGATGCGTGCACTCGCCAGAAAGACAGAGAAAGACAGAGAGACAGAAAGTGAGAAATCACCCCCCAGGGGGGATGGCCATGCCGCAATCCCTTCTCCTCCATTCTCCTCTCGGGATCTTGGGCATGCACGCACACGCACCCGGCATGAGTTTAAGCCGCCAGGTCCAGGAC
>NW_006159864.1:919593-941162 GCF_000334495.1 Tupaia belangeri chinensis | reverse complement strand
TTTACTCAAAAGTCAAGAAAATTCTATTTCACCAGTTCAAACTCATGTACTTTATCTTCTGTTGTGGTTCAATCTTTCCGTTTAAATTCTGGAAGGTAACGTTCAATTCTGGACTTGTCCCTACCATTAAGCTGGCCATTTTCTTAGCTATTTTAGAATTTCTTCTGTGTGTCTCACTTTAGTTTTCCTGGGATAGCACTCTCTTCAGACTTCTTGGAGAGCTGGTCTGATGTTGGTAAATTCTTTTAGGTTTTGTTTATCTGAGAATGTTCTTGTCTTCTCTTCCCATATGAACAATAATCTTGCCAGATATAGTACTCTTGGTTGAAATTGTTTTTCACTCAGCACTGAATATATTTTCCCATTCTTTCCTTGCTTGCATGGTTTCATTTTTTTTTTTTTAATCTTTTTTTTTTGGGGGGGGGAGAGGTTTTTGCCATAGGGCGCGTGCACTCACCAGAGAAACAGAGAGAGACAGAGAGATAGAAAGCGAGAAATCACCCCCCGGGGGGGATGGTCATGCCGCAATCCCTTCTCCTCCATTCTCCACTCGGGATCTTAGGCACGCACGCACACGTGCCTGGCGTGAGATTTAAGCCACCAGGTCCAGAACGCGAACCACGGTCGACTACGTGGGAGTCCAGCGACATAGCCATTACGCTAACTGCTGGTCTCTGCTTGCATTGTTTCTGATGAGAGGCCCACAGTTAGCCTGATGAGATATCCTTTGTAGTTAACTTGACGTTTCTCTCTTGCCAGACTGAGTATTTTGTCTTTGTCTGTGGGTCTGGTCATTCTGGCTATAATGTGTCTTAGAGAAGATCTTCTTGGGTTGATCCTATTTGGGGCCCTCTGTATTTCTTGGGTCTGGATCTTTGAATGTCTCTCTAGGATTGGGAAGTTTTCCTCCAGGATTTCATGGAATAGATTGTGAATGCCCTTATTAGAATCCTAGCCTGTTTCCTGGCTTAAGTATTAAGCAAAATTCTTTTAACATTTTAAAATTTTCATTGGACATTTAATGGTATTTCTCATATATTACTCTCATTTTGAGGAGATATTGTCTCAGTCATTGTGGTGGATTTTACTCGTCCAGCAATCCTGTCTTCTACTCTGAGATTCAATTTTCTGTATGATCTAATCTGCTTTATACTTTTAAAGGAGGTTTTTACTTCCTATATCTTCCTACATCTCCAGCAGTTCCATTTGGTTCTTTTTTATGGTTTGTATTTCCTCTTTCAGCTCTTACATGAACTTCCTCACCTCCTGGAACTAATTGGCTTTTTGCTTCTGGTGTTCATTGTCTCTCTTCTCTTCCATCTCTATTAGTTTTGTCACTATGAATACTCTAAATATTTTTGGAGAGGTTTTTGCTGTAGGGTGTGTGTGCTTGCCAGAAAGACAGAGAGAGACAGAGAGATGGAAAGTGAGAAATCACCCCTGAGGGGGGATGGCCACGCCACAATCCCTTCTCCTCCATTCTCCTCTTGGGATCTTGGGCACACACACACATGCGCCCAGCCTGAGTTTAAGCCACCAGGTCCGGGATTCGAACCATGGTTGACTACATTGGAGTCCAGTGACATAGCCATTACACCAACTGCTGGTCCCACTCTAAATTCTGTATCAGACATTTCCATGAGTTCCATTGTACTGTCTGTGGTAGAACACAGCATCAAGACCCTGTTGGGGGTGTGCTCACTCATTCTCTCTGTCTTGTAGAAGGAATAAACAAAAAGGTGAAAAAAGTTGCAACTACTTTTTACTCAGGAAGTGCTTCTCCCTTGAGTGCTTTCTACAGCAGTGCCTCTGAATGAAGTGCTTGTCTTTACCTTTAACTGGTCTAAATTTTTATTGTGAGCTCCTCTGTCCTGAAGTAACCATTATTTTGACTTCTAATCTGTAAGTTGATTTTGCCTGTTCTTGAACTGGGATGATACAGTATGTACTCTTTTGTCCCTTTCTTTTTTCTCACAAAATAATACTGTGAGATTCATCTACGTTGTCTTATGTATCAGTAGTTCATTCTTTTTCATTACTATGCAGAGTTCCATTGTATGACTATAACCAAAATTTAGCCGCTCTACTGTTGACAGTGATAATGATGTTTCCAATTTGAAACAACATAAATGAAACAGCTATGAATATTTTTTCTACATGTCTTTTTGTGAACATATGCAGAGATTTATAATTTATATACATATATTTACAATCAGAAATCCTTAATCATAGGTATGTGTGTTTTAAACTTTATTAGACATTGCCACACAGTTTTCTAATTACCACTTTGTACTCCCACCACAATGGAGTGAAATGTTTCAGTTGAATGAAAGTTCTAATTGCTATGCATTCTCACTTGTTACTATAAATCTTCTCAATTTTAACCATTCTGGTAAGTGTGTGATAGTATTTAATTACAGTTTTGGCATAATTTTAAGGGCTACACAGTATATTCTATCAATATTTAAAATTTTATTCTACCCAAATTTAAAATGTTACCTATCTCTTATTGTTGAACACTCAGGGGCTTTTTTCTCCCAATGATTTTTTTTTTTTTTTGAGAGATGTTTGCTATAGGGTGCATGCACTTGCCAAAAAAATAGAGAGACACAGAAAGTGAGAAATCACCCCCAAAGTGGGATGGCCACACCACAATCCCATTTCTTCCATTCTCCTCCCTGAATCTTGGGCACATACGCACATGCACCTGGCATGAGTTCGAAGCCACTGGATCTGGGACTCAGACTACAGTCAGTCATGAGGGAGTCCAGTGACATAATTGCTATGCTATCTGCTGGCTCCTCATTTTTTGTTTTAAAAAACACTTGAATGACAATTTTTTTAACATAAAATTTTTGTCTGTTAGAAAGAATGAAGGAGGAGCTATCACTACAGATTTTACACACATTAAAATGATAATCAGGAAATACTATGAGTAATATTATTTCAATAAACTTGACAATGTAGCTGAAATGGACAAATTCCTTGAATAATATAACTTTCCAAAACTTGCACAAAATAAAACAAAAGTCTGAATAATCAACTATCTACTTTAAAAATGAAGTAATTATCAACAATCTTTCTACAAAGAAAGTCTCCTGCTCAAGCAGTTTTACTGATAAATCTCATCAAACATTTAGGGATGAAATAACAGCAAATTTATGAATTTTTTTTTTTTTAGAAAACAAAAGAGTAAATACTTCCCAAATTGTTTTCTGAGGTCAACATATCCCTATTGCCAAACTGGAAAGGCATTATACACGTACAATAAAGACTATTGCAAGCACAGTTTTTTTTAAATGTATGAAAAAAATTTAAAAATCCAACCATCACTATATAAAAATGATAATACATAATGATCAAATAAGGTTTGATCATCCAGGAAATGGATGATTAACATATGAAAAGTCACTTATCCTATTAACAGAAAAAGAAAGAATAGCATAATCATTTTAAAAGATGAAGAAAATATTTTGACAAAACTCAGCAAACACTGTAAAACTCTCAGCAAATTAAAATTAAAAGGGAACTTCTTCAGTCTGATAAAGCGCATCTATAAAAGTTCACAGTTAATGTAACATTTACTAGACAAATTTTGAGTGATGCTTTCCCTTTAAGTTCAGAAGAAGGCAAGAATGTCCACATCCACTGCTTTTATTTAAGGTTGAACTGAAGATCCTAGCTATTACAATAAAATTTTTAAAAGGAGGCAGAAAGAGCAAAAAAAGGAAGGGAAAAAATCTAATTGTAAGAGACATAATTGTTTATATGTAAAATTATAATGGATAAATAAAATGAGTACTAAAACAACTAAGTGAATTCAACAAGATTGTACAATACGAGACTTAGACACACAAAAAAATCAGTCGTATTTTTTATACACTAGCAGCATTATTAGTAATCAAGGAAATTCAAACTAAAACCACAAAAAGATACTGCAACACACCCACTGGAATGACAAAAATTTAAAAGACAGCTAAAAATTTTTGGCAAAACTGTGGAGCAACTAGAATTTGTACACTTTTGGTGGGAATACAAAATGGTACAACCATTTTGACTAAATGTCTGGTAGTTTGTCGTGAAATCAAACATATACAACCCTATGTCCACTTGAAACCCATACCAGGCCCATGTGCAAGTGTGCCCAAAATCCCAAGAGGAGAATGAAGGAGAAGAGATACAGCATGGCTATACCCCTGGGGGGTGATTTCTCACTTTCTATCACTTTGTCTCTCTGTGTCTCTCTGGCTAGAACACATGCCTTATAGCAAAAATCTTTCTAAAAAAAAATCAGTGTTAATTGTAGAATTTCGGTAGTGGGGTGTGTATGTATTCTTTCAACTTCTCTTTATTTTTGAAATTTTCATGGGAAAATATTTTTGTGCTAAGTTTGCCTAAGAATGGCTTATGCATACATTTATGTGTATGTGTTTTATTTTGTTGCCAATAAGTCTATTAAGATGGAAAATTCTAATTCCCTCAGTGCAAACACTCTTCTAGATACTTTTTCAGTATAAAGGATATCAGTAGTTCAATTTTTTAATTTATATATTATTATTATTATTATTCATACATTAAATCACTACACATCATTTAGACTGTGAAGAGACTTTACCCAGCATGATATACACCTCAGTCTAGCCCAGTTGAGACCACCATACACATCCTCATCAACAGATAATAAACCTTATCTGTGTCCCACAAGTGTCTTACCTCTCCATTTTCCCCCAAAATGTCCTATGCTCTTTCCTTCTCATACTCTTTTTCCACTTTGTCTCTAGTGTCCATTACAATTTTTAATATTTTTGTTCTCCAGTCTTTCACTTTCTACAGACAGTTGGTATATGTTAAATGGAGACATACAATGTCTCTCCTTCATAGCCTAACTTGCTTCACTCAGCAACAAATCTTCCATATTCATCCACTTTCTATCAAATTCCAGGGCCTTGTTTTTTGTTTGTTTGTTTGTTTGTTTGTTTGTTTGTTTTATGGCTGAATAGTATTCCATGGAGTAACAAGACAATTAATGAATGAAAAACTAAATAATAGCCACATTCAGACCACAAATACTTCTCTTGGGGACAAAATGCTTATGTGAGCCAAGTAAGGGCAAAAGGAAGGTCCCTAAAGAAAAGCCTACACTTATTAATGTTGTTATGGGAGAAATATATTAATTCTCTTAACAAGTATTATTTGAGAACACATCTATGTGCCAGGCATTGCCCAAGGCGCTAAAGACAGAACAGTGAACAAAAGAGACAGAAATCTTCCTTTCAAAGAGTTTATATTTCAAAGGAGTGAGGGAAGATAATGACATGGCTCTAAAACCAATTGATGGTGCTAGTAGTTTCCCCATTTCTCCTGATCTGAAAAATCCAGCTGAATAAATCAGAAGTATGGCAACAACTTCTCTCTTACTGACATTCAGGGTAAAGTGTGAAGCAATACAGGTGGTAATTCACCCTACACCTTCTGGGACCCTGAAATGCAGATCATTAATTTAGCTTAAACTCTTAAATACTGGTTTTTTATTTCTATTCACAGGCAACAACAGCTCTTTCTTCTGGTTGCACCTGGGGCCCTGCCCACTAGCCTAGAGGAAAAAGTGAAATTCGTATTTTGATTACTCCATTTGGCAACTAAGAGTCCCTTTATGCCCTTTGGAACCTCTGAAAGTATAAGAGCAGTGTTTAATAGTACACTTTCCCTAGGGCAGTTACCCACACAGGCCAGACAGCTTAGGGGGTGGAGGGCAAGGTAAACAGTAACACCATCTTCATTGATTTATTTCTGTTTTTGAAGAGGTTTTTGCTATAGGGCGCATTCGCTTGCCAGACAAAGAGAGACAGAGAGATAGAAAGCGAGAAATCACCCCCCAGGGGGGTTGGCCATGCTGCAATCCCTTCTCTGCCATTCTCCTCTCGGGATCTCGGGCACTCACGCACACATACAGGCCCAGCATGAGTTTTAAGCCACCAGGTCGGGACTCGAACTGCAGTCTACTACATGAGAGTCCAGCGACAATAGCCATTACACTAACTGCTGGTCCCACGCCATCTTTGATTATAACTAGTCTCCCTGCAAAGAAAATACTGCAACTCATGGTCAACTACTGTCTAATGTAGGTGCCATCAGTTCTAAAGGAGACAAAGACAAGGAGTGGCAGCTCCTTGCCCTCACTTCTTTTATTCTATTAACTATAAACTTTTGTGTATGTATCTATACTTTGTGTATATGTAGGACTCTACACAATGTTTGGTAAAAAGCATGTTAATTAGTAAATATTTGAGGAATAAATGTACCCTAGATAATCACAGGCTTTTAGCAAATACAGATAGATACAGTTAATTAATACTGATTAACAAGAGCATGGAGTTTAGCTCAATTTATTGTCTTGCCTGGTGGTTCTTTCCTAATATTGTACACTATGGGCCAAAATGCCAGTTACCATTCTAATACTATACAATAAAGCTAAACCTGGTTGGTCATTCCTACATTAGTAAAACACTACAGTAATCGATGATTGATTAACAGTCAAACACTATTTCTAACTAAAATAAAGCAAAACTCCTTGGAGAAATTATTAATTTTAGAACTAGGACAGGAAATACATAAGATTAATCTGGGACATCATATTGTGCCAGAAAATAAGGAAGCTTTCAAAGTCCGAAAGGGTGGGCCAGTTCTGTGGCCTGTTGGTTAAGCACCTGGATCTCATATGGCTGACTAAGGTTCAAGTCCTGCACTAGGCAGCTTAGAAACGTGTATGTGCATGACTAAAATCCCAATGGGGGAAGAAATGAAGGATATGGGATTGTGGCATAACCATTCCCATAGAGGGTACTTTCTCCTTCCCCTTTCTTTCTGTCTCTCAGAAGAGCATATGCTCTGTCTACCACAAAACAAAACACCAAAGGGGTTATGTATATCAAAAAGACACAAAAGCCAGCCTAAAGGAACTCCCCTGAGTCATGTTGGGCGGGTTTGAGCACTTTTAAAAATCGGATTGAAATACTTTATGTATATATGTGTATGCATACATAAACATATAAAACTGCATATCTATGAATTTATAATCATACTTTAAATGTTCTCTAGTTACCATTACATGTTTCTGGGACACCAACTCATTATGCCAAGAATTGTTGTTAATAAAGGAAAAGAATCAAGCATAAAAATAAGACTTGACCCTAGGCAATTTACTTAACCTCTCAGAGTTTGTTTCTTTATTTATAAAATAATGGGATTAGTAGAGCCTACTTTGCAGGATTTTTTTTTTTTTTGAGGATTAGTTGAAATAATAGCATGAGATCCAGGAAATTATGAAGTACTATATCTTGTAAAAGATAGCTGCTATTACTATGTGGATTGTTTCCAAATGAAATAGATATATGTGGATATATAGATGCCTAGCTTCTGAATTGATGTGATTAGAAAACCCTGAAGAAGAGTTTTTAGCTCCTTGCCTAAGAATTTAGCTAAGGGGTTAAGTGTAGATTCTCTATTATGACACAGTTCACCATTTTCCCTTAATTACTAATTACTTCAGTTCCTTACTGACCAGTGATGGAGTGTGTTCCCTAGTGACCCATCTAATGATCCAAGCTGCATGTTCAGATGCTCCCTAGGGTCTCCTATATAACAAGGTCCCTGGGGCTTACCATCACTGGAAGAAATCCTGGTCCTTCCAAAAGAACCATTAGAGGGCTGGTGGCAGTCCAGTGGTGACTTGTTATGTTGCCTTCCTAGGCTCCCACAAGACACCTGTATAATCAAGTAAGAAAGCATAGAATGCATACTATTTCTTGTAAGAAGGAGAATCTAGCTCTTTAAATCCATATGAAGCTCCAAAAATAAATAAATCCATATGAAGCATTCAAAGACCTTAGAGATATTCAAAGACCCAAGTAGATCCCAAGTGACCATGACTGGATAATCTAAGCCCAAATACTGAATGAGCACCAAGAAGAGAACATTTAATAATAAATAGAATTTAGGAGCATATTGTCTAGGAATCAGTCAGTTTTCCCATAACATCTTTAAAAGAGAAGACTGGGTACTGTCTCATCTCCAGCTCAGGCAATCTCTTGAGTGGCAGAAGTCTTAAAATAAAAATTTAAAGACTTAACAAGGTTTATGTTTTCCACCAGGTGCCAAAAGCCAATTTCTAGGAAAAGAAAATATAATCCACCCACACAGAGAAAAAGAGACAAAAAACAGAGGCAGATTATTTATGATGTTTGAGCCCTTGGTTAAAGTGAACCTTGATCTTCTGATCAATATATTCTAGAGTCAGCAAGCCTATAAGTACTCCTTCAGCACCCCACAAGCTGGATAGATTTAGAATTCGTCACTTGAAACCAAAAAGGTCGTGACCAATATAAAATTGGTTCCTCCCTGTTTCATGTGGGATAGAAACATAATTTAGTACCCAACCAACTTTTCTATTTCACCTCTAGCACACCTCTCAACTCTAATCTGCATCTCCTACACACCCTCCATATCACTGTCAAGGTAACTATCCTAAAATACTACTTCTTCACAAAATATTCCTGTCTCCCACATCTTCTTCCCCACAACCAGTATATAATCAACTACTCCTTTTGTAAACCTGTTCACACATTTATCATAACACACAGTGCACTCGTTCCTTACATATCTTCCCCCAACAAAACCTAACACTCTCCAGAACATATGTTATGTTTTATTCTTCAGTGTCACACCATAAATTGTCACCCAGTTTCTCACACTATTAACATCTTAAATGACGTTATAGTAATAGCACATTTGTCCCAAGACACCAACATGAGTACATGTTGTCTCTCTTCAGATTTCACTACTTTTTTTCCTTTTTCCTGATTCAGGATCCTTTGCAGAATATTGCATTACATTTAGTCAGGTCTCCCTACTTACCTTCTTCTGGACTGACAATTTCTCAGACTTTCATTGTTTTTTGATAATCTTGACAATTTTGACAGTGTTGTTTGGTGTTTTGTAGAACAACTCTCAATTTGGGATTATCGATGTTTTTATCATACTTAGTTTGGGGTCAGTGGTGTTTGAGAGGAAGACTACAGATGTGAAATGATATTTTCATCATATTATTCAAGGGGGAATACTATTAAAATATCTTTGATATTGTTAAAACCTTGGTTACCAGGCTGAAGTAGTATGTTCCAGGTGTCTCCTCTGTAAAGTTAATGGAAATGTAGGGGTACTTTCCCATACTCTGGTCTTTAGAAATATGCCACTAAGCATAGTCCACATTCAAGAGGTGGGATTTAAGCTCCACTTCCCTCATAAATTATTTGGAGGTATTTATTTACTGAATTACTTATTTCAAAATGAACACAGTGTTATTTTGTTTTTCCTCAGCAACTTTTTAAAAGTACTAACTAAAGCTGTTTTGAGTTCTTTAGCTCTCAAAATTTTTACCAGCATCAATAGTCTTGAAAATAAGGTTTAAATTGAAGAGTCAGGTTTTATAAAGCAGTATGTGTCTCTATGGTGTGTGTGTGTGTGTGTGTGTGTGTGTGTGTTTATGTGTTCATAAGCTTGGCTATGAATATCAAGAACCAAAGACTCTGGATAACTTAGAGCATAGGATAGAAGAAGATGGCATGAATAAGTAAAACCACTTATTCTTCCCCAAAGAAGATACAGGTTAACTAGAGAGTGAGTAAAGGATGATCAAATAAACTGAAGGTAGAGCTTTTTTGCAAGGTTACTGCCTAAGAAGAGACTCTATTATGACACAGTCCAGGACCAGCCCTCTACTCCCCCAAACACACACACACAAACACACACACATACACAAAGTGGGCATTACATCCAAGGAGGCATATGACTGAGGCCCTCTGCCTTACTTCTGGGGTGAACCCCAAAAGACCGTATATTCCTTTATACAGACACCACACAGAGAGAAAGAGAATAAAAAAATTATGGTGTGGAAGAGAAGACTTAAGAGGTCCTTAGCACTCCAATGTGATTCATAAGAGCATTTCAAAGTAGCCCAAGAAGGATAGAAAGTGGCTGATAGGAAGCTGGAGGACTCCGTCACTTGGTTGTGGAGCTGAGCATAACAGGGACACAACAGGAGGGTGCAGGAATCAAAGATCAGTGAGTGTTGCATACATTTCAACAAAAGCTACCATTCAATGACCATGGATCATATTCCATTTCTTGAGTCCAGGACAAAACATTGGCCTGTTTTTGTTTTTGTTTTTTGAGAGGTTTTTGCTATAGGGCACGTGTACTCACTAGAAAGACAGAGAGAAATAGAGAGAAAGAAAGTGAGAAATCATCCCCCAGGGGGATGGCCACACCACAATCTCTTCTCCTCCATTCTCCTCTTGGGACCTTGGGCACGCACGCACACACACACACTCCCATGCTCCCGGCGTGAGTTTAAGCCACCAGGTCCAGAACTCGAACCTCAGTCGACTACATGGGAGTCCAGTAACATAACCATTATGCCAACTGCTGGTTCCCACATTGGCCTTTTGAAATACATTTCATCCCCAGAGAGATGAGAAGAGGGAGAAGGCTTGGAATGTTGACTGAATTTAAACTTTGAACTGATTAAATTGAAATACTAAAGTGATAGAGTCACCTCATAGTGGTTACCTCAAACATTCTGTTCTTAAATCTTGCCAACCTCCAAAGCCCATTGAAGTTTCACCTGCTCCAAGAAGCTCCCGAATAGCTCAGCCCACAGTGAGTTCTGTTATTTCTGAGCCCCTATGAGGATGAAATGTGTAAAAAAAATAGGAGAACCACCACCACTGTTTAGGTCTCTACTACGTGCCAGGTGCTTTATGTATTCTATATAATTTATTTGCAGCAATCCTAATGAGGTGCCTCAGATTATTATCTGAGAGATGATGATGTAAGTTGCCTGGAATCACAGAAGCAATGGGCGGGACTCAAGACCAGATTGGCCAACTCCACAACCCGTGCTTTGTCTATATGGAAAATCCGTGTATTTTCCCTATATGGAAACATGATTTCCATTGAAACCAATAGATGCCCAACCATCTGAATCCCTGCATGGCTTTTACCTTGCCATTTACTCTCCCCACCTTCTGAGCTGAACTGAAATCACCCCTGTCCACCCACAGACAGAAATGATGATGCACCTTGTTGTGTTCCTGTCATTGAATGCTAGGAATTCAGTGAATAGAAGTTTCTTAGTGACTGTGCCATCTTCCTTGCTATTACCAACACACAGGAGCTCCCTAATTTGATAGACCCTTGTTTTATAAATGTAGATGTACAAATTTGTATGCATTTATAATCGTAACTACGACTGTGTATACATAGGCGCCTATGGCATGAATGGGACCCTTGCTTTGTGCCCACAGAGATAATCAGGATAATCTGCCCACCAACCTTTACAGGTTCTGGAGAATAGCACATGGATATCTCTGGAAAGGAGAACCTTTATTCAATCTACACTAGCCTAGCCTTAGCCTTGGACTCCATTTAATAAAAGACCAAGAAGCTTTCTGCATGTCTGAGCCTACCCATGTGAGATACTCTCTTCTGTATATTATGTGGGGTACCAGTGAACTCTCTTTTTTTAAAAAAAGAATTATTTATTTACTTTTATTCATTCATCTATTTTATTTTAATTTGACCAGAGAGATACACAGAGAGCGAGAGAAAGAGGGAAAGTGAGAAAGTAAGCCTCCAGGTCCAGGACTCGAACCGTGGTCAGCCATGTGGGAATGTCCAGTGCCTTAATCACCATGCCACCTGCTGGTCCCACCAGTGAACTCTTAAGGTGAAAAAAAGTGCCACTGTCTGACCTCTGTCACCATCATTGCTACTAAAAAGCAACATAGGTTAAAAAAAAAAAAGAAACAATGAAGCCCAACACCTTTTCCCAGTAACTGACATTTACAAGGGTACAGACAGGCAAAGTTTATGTTCAAGCCAGTCAGTGGAATTTTCTGAAGACAACCTGCAAAAAAAATGACATCACAAGAGACATCTAGCAGTAGCCAGCATATAGTAGGTGGTCAGGAGTTCAGTGGAATTCTCATAGTCTTCTCTAATCAATGAGTTGAGGGTCCAGGCATGATTTCTTTGACTGTACTATTTTGGCAGATTTTCCAAACCAAATCCAGTTATGTCACAATATTGTCAAGCATGCTACTCAATGATCATGTTGAAAGGCCCTGATAATAAGACATTTGAGTAGTATGGCTCTCTATATCTTCAGTTTCATTAAAAAGAATAATCCAGTAATATTCTGGGGCTTGGCCATTGTTTGGCACTGAACCATGAGAGGAGGTTGTTGTATTTCCTTTCTCCCCTCCCAGCTGTGTCTTATAAGTTGCTGTCCCTTTAACCACAGGTTGTCCACAGAAACAAAACCTCTCCACCCAGGGGATTATGATCCTTCCAACTGTATACCAGAGACTCCCAAGACTACGCTGACTTAGATGCCACCAAAATAAAAAGAAGAAGAAGACAGAAAGAATCTATTTTCTGGCAGATACAGAGTTGAATCTTCGTAAGCGAGCTAAAGGCCTTTCTGGAACAATAATACCATTTACTGGTAAGGAAAAAAAAGCCTGTAGTAACATGGAAACGACTCTACTAAATGAGAAGTTGAAAAAGTGTTTTTAAATCTGTATCATAACAGTAAGAGAAGAGGCATATTGTCTTGCTAAAATTGGGTAAGTGCAGACCTAACCCTAGACTGTCTTTTTGAAAGCAAAACGGAATGGTCTACTTTACAAAGGTCAGTAGAAATGTAGCAAAAATCTATGGTAGCATTTCCTTGCATCTGCTTTGGTGACAACAATGAGGGATGGAATTTCTGTCTTGTTAAATATTAATAAATGGATTTTGGTCAGTGCCTATTATACTATGTGTAAAATAATAAAGTGTGTGTATATAAAATAAAATACCTGCCTCCAGAGGGGCAAGTGAGAAAATTAAACAAGATATTACATGGAAGTATTATAGTTAACATGAGCACACATCAATTGCTTTATAGATTTTTTTCCACCATTAAGTTTTGCCTTAATACTCTGGAAATCACTGAAATTTTAGAAATCATGTAGAAGTTCAACTCTCTCATTGTTACAGATATTTTCTGGAGATATTTTACTAAACACATTCATATAACAATTTCTACAACAGTAATGTTTTAAGCTAAACCATTAGTGACTCTCGAATTTGACCCTAGAATTATATAAACTTTCTACTGAACGCCAAGATTCCAAATCAGGAAGTGATTCTGTTGAATGCAAAATGGCAGCAATACAGTGTTATGGTCTCCTTAAAGGTCTATCCATACCAAATCTATTCTGAAAATCCAAGGCAGATCAAAGAGCAATAAAAGAAGGAACATTATTGGGAAAAAAATAAATTTAACTGAAAAAAATCTTAATGGGCAAAATCTTGATTAGTATTTTATTACTAATGATTATGTTTGTGTTTGCAAGACCCTATCACTCTGTTTATGTAATTAACACATGGAATCCTGAAATGTATATTTAGAGCAGACCTGTTTATGATATTTAGTTTGAGACTTGTTGATAAATTAAGCTGGTGATTTATGACGATATGTCCAACGAAGTACGGAAAATAAGAGCAATTCATGAAAAATCATCTCTCGGTTTAAAGGAAGAGAAGCAGAGGAGATCTGCATTTAAAAACTCCCGGTTGTATTCTCTGCACTGTCCTCCCTAGGAAGCAAGAATATCCCCAGCGCCCCTATCTTGGAAGCCTTTCCAGGTCATCATTAAACTGAAACCAAGAAAGATCAAAATGATGGAAGTGGAGGCTAGCACGCTTCAGGCTAAGAGGGCTTAGGTCAGCCCCAAGCACTTAGAGCATAGTGAGAGGGCATTAAAAGAGGCAGAAATAAGATACATGTTAGTGGCTCTAATCCTATAGCTTTTCTTTTTATTTTTTTATGTCTATCAGCAAAAGGTTTCTACCATAAATAAGTTTGAGATTCAATTTGTAATAAGTGGCATTTATTAAACACTAGCTATATACCAGTACTGTGCTAAGGTAATCACTTAAACCTCCCTCACAATTATCAGTGAGGAAGGCAATGTTATTATTCTCATTGTACAGATGAAAATGAGACTAGAGAGGGTGAGTAACTTGTCAAAGGTCATCCAGAGAAATAAGTGTGGATGCAACAGTGTGTGTCTGTGTTTAGGAGAGGAACGAGGGTCCTGCTTTTGGCAGAGTGCTATGTCATGAGCATGGTCCACTCTGCCCCTTCTTTGCCCCTCTTTGTTCTTGATACTTCCATCACACTTCCAGAAAACTACCAAGTAAGGCATTATATCCTTCTTTGTACCTTGACATAACACATAGTTTAATACTGACAATATCCCCAGAAATAGCTCTTCCTGGGCTACAGTAAATTGAATTTGCTCCAAATGAACCTCTCGCTTGTCCAGACATCATTCTGAGCAGCAATGAGGGCTTGGAAACAATTACAAGGGGCTGATATAGCCTGCATGCTTTGTTCTTTTGTTTGTTATTACTGTTCTGCAGACTCAGGCACTCTGCACCTGCAGATTGTCCACTCCATGGAAACCAATTACATAGGGCTGAAGGGCAAAAGGGTAACGTTGTTCACTATCAAGAAGAAATCTTAACGGAAGAAGGCAGCATAAAAAATTAACAGCAGAAAGACTGAGTCCAAAGTCAGACAATCTAGGTTCAAACCTTGCCTGTGCCAACGTGAGCTTGATGACCTTGGGCAGGTTCCTTACATCCACATGAGCTTCAGACTCTTCACCCGTGAAATGGAGATAAGAGTAGCACTAGCCTCCCAAGCTTTTCATAAATACTGATTGGTGTCAGGAATGTAAAATGCTTGGCCTACAGAAAGAACTTAATAAACATGGCTTTTTATTTTTGAAGAGCCTCTATGAGTCATGTTTAGTGTTATGGATGTAACACAGTCTCTACTCACACCTTCTGGGTAGGTTTAGGAAGATGAGGCCTAAATATTATCATTATAATTAATAATATAAGGTAGACAATTTTTATATGGATAGCACAGATGCATGTTATGTAAATTCAAAGTAAGAAGTAATCACAGAATTAGAAAAACAAAAAGTAAGATTACCGGTGGCAGTCCAGAAAGGTGACTTTATCGATGTCACAAAGCTAGTTTTAAATGAGTTAGGAGTAAAAATCCAAGTCTCTCAATTCATACTGTAAGACTTTCATGCAGCCATGCCACAATAGTACTAATGAAACTAATCTTATAGCAGTAGTTAACATTTCAAAGGCACTTTTTACAAGCTAGGCACTTTGCAGGCATTATCTTATTAAATTCTCACAGTAACCCAAGAGGGAGGTGTTATATTTTTCCATCATTACAGATCTGAAATGTAAGATGCAGGAAGACAACTTTTTCCAAAGTTCTATAGCCAGCTACCCAGGTTCCTAACAATTATAATGGAGAGTTGGAGGGGCGAGAAGACAGGGTCCCCAGATCAAGGAGGATGACTGACTGAATCTTAGTGGCAGAAATGAACACTCATGAAAAGTGAATGGGCTTCTTTTACCAGGAGAGGAAAGTCAAATAAAGGAGTTAGCAGATATGATTAGAACAGAATATGAGGCAAATTGAAGGAGGCCTTGAACACTAATCCAGGCAGCAAATACTCCATTGTTTGGTTGTGGAGAAGGTAGGTACAAAGATGAAAGCTTGACAATTTTATAGATATTGAGTTTTTTCAGACTTATCTGGTCACAGAATGCAGAGGGAGAGTCCAGTAGCAGAGAGATTGGTTAGTGAGTAACAGCAAAACCTCTGCAGAAGAATCGAGTGCTCTTTCGATGTTCTTGCCAAGGCACACTGCCATAATATACTTCCTAGTCTCACCACAGTGTTGAGAAAAACAAACTCTCCACCCATCTCTCCCCACAGGCTGTGGTACTTCCATATCAATAGACAAAGTCCCTCAAAAGCCATGAAGATTTTTTTCCGCTACCAGACGTTTAGATTCATCTGGCTCGCCAAACCATCTGGCCGGCACTTTCACAGAAATCACCAGCTTGGGGCACCTCTGACTCTTGCTGACTTGGAAGCCATAAATCGCTGTGAAAAGTTTTTGCCTAAGAACTTTAATTTTGCTGGGGACGTGCTGGACCAATGGTCTCAGAAAGAGAAGGTACAAAATGATGGGTTTCTATTAGACATTTGGGGCCCACTTAGCTCTCAGTCACATCTCCTGGTTCTGTGGTGTGTTTGTCAATTTCAATTCAGTTCTTTCAACCTTTTTGGTTTCTGTTTGTTTTCTGATTGCCTTCCTCTCTCCCCAGGGAAGATCTTAGATTCTCAACCACTTATGGCTGTGTTTCTCTGGAGCTTCCCAACACACACACACACACACACACACACAAAGTCCCTATTCCGGTTACTCACAATTAAGATCTTTTCTTTTTTTTCTTTCAAGTTCCATACAACAGCACTTGATGTTGTAATCCTGCACAAGATTTCAGAATTCTTGCTATGCAGCATCAGGATAAGACCCCTGCTTATTGACCTCCACTCTATGCCAAGCATTGAGCTAAACATTTTACCTCTCTATGTTTATCAAAATGCACTACAGGACTCATGGTTCAGAAGATGATGTTAGGTACTAGGTATATAAGATATTAAATGATGCTACATCAATACCTTAATAATTAAATTATTTAAATAAAGAGGGAATATTTTTTCTTGAAAGGCATTATGTCTTTAACAGCTAACACTTGTTAAACACTCTTTTGAACAGAGAGAGCAGGTAGAAGTTGATAATATTTAGATACAATTTAAGAGCATGGTTTTGTTTTCAGCATATTTATTTTTCAGCGATGTAAGTAAATATATACAAGTAAAAGTAAATCAACATAAAGAAAAATACAAAGTACAATAACAGATCTGGAAAGAACAGTGATACTCAAATGACTAAAGATTGAGAAATACTAACCTATATTATTTCATCAAATTCCCCAACACCCTGGGGGTGTTTTCAGATAAGAAACTTAATCTCGTAGAAGTTAAGCTACTTATCCAATGTCGTACAGTTCCAGAAAGACATGAACTAAGTCCCTGGTCTTACACAGCTTGCATCCATAGGGCTGGGGATGCACCTGTAATAGAGTATGATATAGTGGGATCGCCTGGACTATGAGCATGATGCTTCAGAAACCATGGCTAAGAAAGGCTCAGACAAACTGAAATGTAAACTGGGATTTGAAGTATTTTCCAACTGGGAAAGGTAAAAGGAGCATTCTAGATAAAGAGAAGAAAGGAGAATATTTTTTTTCCAGTTAAGACATGAGGAAGAAAGTTTTGTGGTACAGATGACTTGCTTTGGCAGATCTATGAGTGACAAGTTTATTACAGAAATTAATCAAATCGATTCCTACTTGTATCCTGCTCCCTGTGACCTGTGAAATGCACATCTTGACCTTTGAGTATAAATAGATGTCAAGTTCTGAATCAAACTCAGTTTGTAAGGATTTCAAAAAGTTAATGGAAAATATGTAATTAAAGTAGTTTATTTGGGGGCAAGAAACATTCTAAAATCCATGCATATATTTTTCATACTATGCATTTTCTAGGAACTTTTTAAAGACCTCCTTAACTGTAGTTCAGATGTCCCCCAAAGAGTCACGTGTTGGGACTTGGTTGTATTGTAAAGGTGTTAAGTGAAAACTTAATCCCCTTATGGTGTCCCAGGGTGGGGCCTTTGGGTTTGATAAAGTTTTAAGGATGGGCCCCATGATTGACTTTTGAAAGGTTTATAAGGGAAGGAAGCAAACCGGAACTGGCAGAAACTTATGAATACAGACCATAGTCTACTCAAGAGTCTGTCATCTGTCATCTGCCATGTTATAGCCTCAGCAAAAATTGGTCCCTGTACCCTGGAACTCCAAACTATGAGCTAAATAAATCTCTATTCTTATGAATCTCAGTCTTGGTTATTTCTGTTAGCAATGCAATAATGGACTAAGATACCTCTCATGCATCCATTAAGGTTATTTGGATGAAACAGAATCTAACTTAAGCAAAAAAGAAATTTATTAGAGGAATATGGGAAAGTTCACAAAATTGGGTTGAAAGGTGGAGAGTCAGCCTCAGTAAGGACAACAACCATGACGGCTCCGGGGGATGCATAAGCACTAAAAGCCCTTAGACAGGTTTTGCTCAGCCATTTTCTATATTTCGATTCCTCTCAGAAAACTCAAAGCCCAAAGAGGATATCTGATTGGGCAGCTTTTCTCACATGCCTATCCACTTATTAGGAAAGAGCAAGCACCCCGATGGGTTGCCTCAACATGACTGTGTTCAATAAGAAAGGCGCAATTCCCCCAAACACAAACTGGAGTGCTATTGCCAGAATGCACAGGAACAGGTGCTGAAGATGAAAAGCAGCAGATGTCCTATTTACCTAGTAACCAGTCATCTAAGCTTTGTCCTCTTTTCCCCTGTGTCCATTGCCAGACAGGGGAGAGACCTGCCAACCCAGCCCTGTGGTGGGTGAATGGGAAAGGGGATGAGGTGAAATGGAGCTTTGGAGAACTGGGGTCTTTGTCCCGAAAAGCTGCCAATGTGCTCACCAAGCCCTGTGGACTGCAGAGAGGAGACCGAGTGGCTGTGATTCTGCCCCGAGTCCCTGAGTGGTGGCTCATAAATGTGGCTTGCATGCGCACAGGTCAGTGCCATTATTTAACATGTTTAAATCATGCAGAAACAGAGACCAAAAACACAAGGGTTTTCTGAAGTGTTAGCCTTGACTAAAGCTGTGCTTCTAGAGAACAGAAAGGGAGGATTAAAAAGTAAAAATAATTGTGTAATAACACCTTAGAATAATTGTGTGTAACAACTAACTCAACAGGTAGGTATTATTGTGATAAACATTTTGCAGGAGATAAAGTGTCAGAGAGGTTGAGAAGCTTGTCCAAAGTCACACAGCTAGAAAGCTATGCAATTAAGATTTAAATACAAAGCTCTATAAATTGTGATAAACATTTTGCAGGAGATAAAGTGTCAGAGAGGTTGAGAAGCTTGTCCAAAGTCACACAGCTATGCAATTAAGATTTAAATACAAAACTCTATAAAAGCAAATATGTGTACCAAGACCTCTTTGCAGTACTTGATTTTAACATGTATATCCAAATGATGCAGAATTTACTCTTCTAAATATAGTTAGATTATTCCTAACATGAAAATATAAAAGGAGGAAAATTTATTTTAGAACCCAAGAATTTATAGGACTATGACTGTGGACCCTAGTTGAAAAACTTCCACCTCACCCCAAACAAAAAGATTAAGTGTATTCAATGACACATTTTCTCCCAAAGGAGTAGTTTATAAATGCACCATAAATAAAAATTCTAACAGGATTCTTTTTTCCTCTAAGACAGGAGTCAGCAAGCCTTACCCTATAGGTTGGACACTTGTTTTTATAAATAAAGTTTTGATGAAATACAGTCATGCTCATCCATTTATATATTGTCTATGTCACTTATTCTATAACAGCAGAACTACTAATTGAGACAGAGATCTTAGGACTTATAAAGCCTAAAATATTTAGTACCTGGCCCTTTATAGAAAAGGTTTTCTAACTCTTGCTCTAAAAACATGAAATAATGTTTATAATTCAATTAAAAATAAGTAAGAATACCAAAGGATAGACTGTTATAGGGTATGCTTGCTACAATATCATTAAAAGTAAAAAATTGGAAACAACCTGAATAGAAATGATTAAGCAAATTATAATCTAGCTCGGGGTAAAGTTTAGCTGAAGTATATTTATTGCTTATTGAAATTATGGTATCTCAACTTGCAATTATAAGGATTTCATAATGGTGTTCAAAAATACTCTTACTGACAATAATAAAAACAGCAATATTCATTCATCTGCATTTACTATTAAAACATAATTTGCAAATTTGAGACTTAACTGTGAATTTGGAGAAGATAAAGAGTGACTTATTTGTCATAAAAGCTCTATTTTGTATTTCTTAACATCATTTATACAATTTATAAAATGCCAATGGAAAACAAACATATGAGCTGAAAGGTCAAAAATGCTGCTAATTAAATTTAAAGGAAGGGACCAGCAGTTAGCGTAATGGCTATGTTGCTGGACTCCCACATAGTTGACCACGGTTCAAGTCCCGGACCCGGTGGCTTAAACTCACACTGTGCGCAAGTGCGTGTGTGCTCAAGGAGAATGGAGGAGAAGGGATTGTGGCGTGGCCATCCCCCATGGGGGGGGGGTGATTTCTCGCTTTCTGTCTGTCTGGCGAACGCACGTGCCCTACAGCAAAAATCTCTCCCCCCCCAAAAAAAAAAATTTAAAGGAAGCAACTAAGGATTATATTTTCTAGAAACTCAAAATTATCAAATCTGTATGACTATCAAGATTGCTTGTACTACCCAACACGGCAAAATATTTTGTTTCTGCTGTACAGTATATGTAGAAAAAAACTAAGGTAATTTGATATCTGGCAAATATGTGATACCTGAAATCCTCTGGAAGCAAACTTCCCCCAGTCCCAAGATAGAGGTCTAGCCATTGAACACATCCATATCACAAATCCATCAACAGTATTATTAGTGAGTCAGTAAAACCAAATGATTTGTAAAATAAATAATCTTATATTTTTATACTAAGTGAACAGTCTCAGATCCTCCAGGATGTTGTCTTTGTTTCCTGGGGTTTTGGGGGGGGGGGTTGTTGTTATTTTGGGGGGGGGATTTTCACTATAGGGTGCGTGCGCTCGCCAGACAGACAGAGAGAGACATAGAGACAGAAAGTGAGAAATCACCCCCCAGGGGGGATGGTCACACCGCAATCCCTTCTCCTCTCGGGATCTTGAGCATGCACGCACACGCGCCTGGTGTGAGTTTTAAACCACTGGGTCCGGGACGCGAACCACGGTCGACTACGTGGGAGTCCAGCGACATAGCCATTACGCTAACTGCTGGTTCTCTTGTTGTTGTTGTTTTGTTGTTGTTTTTTTTACTCAGCTTTTTTAAATTGGCATATTATTAATTTTTTCAAAAGGGGGTGATATCTAAATGCTTTAAAATATATTCAAAAAAGAAAGTATCCTTCCTAGGAATTCAACCCCTCATTTCCCTGTTTTGCTATCTTCAGGGGACTTACTGTGAAATAAGTATTCTGGCATTTTGCACAGGTCTTGGGAGTCTGAGAAATGCATGTGTGACTCTCAGCTCTGCCACTTACTGACTTTGCAACCTCTGGACAAATTGTCATCTATACACTGAGATTATTATATATTTTTTTACAATTAAAGTATGAATTTATTTTGGTACAAAAACTTTTTGAAATTCATACATAGTTTTCCATTTTATGTAAATCCATAAGCTTTTTTGTTTTTGAAACTTTTTAAAAATTAATTAATTTACATTAATTCCCTAAGCACCTAAGCATCATCACAGTGTACAAAATGTGATTTCCCATCCAGAATATACTGTGTAGTGGCTTAATTACACATGTTATCATCAATAATTTTCCATTTCTAGTTTCATTTATATATATATATATATATAT
>NW_006159864.1:888502-918759 GCF_000334495.1 Tupaia belangeri chinensis | reverse complement strand
GTTTGATGATATCTAGTATTTCTCGTATATTATTCTGATTTTTTGGGATAATTTTTTCAGTCTTTGTGGTGGATTTTTCTAGGCCAGCAAATTTATCTTCTACATCTGAGATTCAATTTTTGGTATGACCTAGTCTGCTTTTTATACTTTCAAGGGAGATTTTGACTTCCTGTATTACAGCCTTCATCTCTAACAGGTTCCTTTGATTATTTTTTATAGTGTGTATTTCCTCTTTTAGATCTTGCAAGAATTTCCTCACCTCCTGGAACTCATCAGCTCCTTTCTCCTACCTCTTCTGCATTCATTGTCTCTCATGATGAAATGAAGAGAAATCTTCATTTCTCTTCCATCTCTGTTAGCTTCATCATTATGAATATTCTAAATTCTTTATCAGACATTTCCATGATTTCCACTGAACTGTCTGTGGATGAAGAGGAGTTATTCTTTTCCCTTGAAGGAGAGGTATTTTCTTGCTTTCCCATATTTCTTGTGATTTCAGTGATTTCCAGTCATCTGATGGATGGTGTGTTTCTTCCTAATTCTTGAAGTTCAATCTGAGCATTCAGGAGCGTTCAGAAGGAAGTGATCTGGAATCTCTTTGCCATTCTGCTTTTATCCCTTTGTGCAGCAGATTCAGTGCATATCGAGGGATATGTTAACCCTAAAAGCATTTGGATGTTTGGCTATGGTTCCCTTAGGTCAGTCTAGAAACACAGTGAATGGAGGAGCAGAGTGATGAGTTAAAGAGAAAAAAAAGGAAACAGAGAGAGGGAAAAAAGAGAGGGAGAAAAAGAGGGAAAAAAAGAAAAAACAACCAATCTTTTTTTAAAAGCAAAAAATAAAAAACTGTGTGGTGTGCTATGGCATTCTTCTGAAGGCCTGCCCCTTGCTTCTCCTGGAGGGGGGTGGGGGGAAGGGATTATTAGCAAGATAAAGGAGGAACTGAAAGCCAAGAGAATACTTTGCCTTAACAAATCTTAAATAGGAAAAATTACAAAAAAAAGTGAGAAGACAGAGAGATAGGCAGAGAGAGACAGAGACAGAGATAGAGACAGAAAGAAGGCTAGAGGGGCTCCCTACCACTCAAGTTTGGGGCTGGATGCTGACTTATCAGTAGAAAATCTTCATTTCTCTTTTTTCCCTGAAATCACTAGTTCTCAGGAGCAATGGTGGAGTCTTCTTCTGAAGGCCTGCCCCTTACCTCTCCTGAGATTAATTTTAAGAGAGATACCAGGCACATAGTAAGTGCTCAATAAAAAGTAGTGGTTATTTGTAATGCTTTAAATACACTGTATTTTCTTTCCATTGATTCACATTAGAAAGTGCAAACTACCTTCTCCTGTCTTTCATCTAATTCTGTCATATATGTTCTTCTCATAAGAAACTGGTACTTAACAATCAGGCCCATCTCTGCCCAATGTTTAGAATGAAATAAGGAAGTATGATAAATCAAGTATTATCAACATAGCCTAAGAAAACCTCAATGATGCCAGACCTCTGGGACTTTCAGATTTGAGGGCTGGTTCAATCACTCAATAGCTATGACCAAATCTCATATATCATCAAAAGGCAACAACTGAATGGACCTACCAGTTTGCTTAGGACAGTAGTCTCTGAGCATATTACACTGTACAATCTATTAATAAAAATATTTAGGGTGCACATATACTCGGATATAGTTATTAATATTGTTCAATTGCATCAATATAGTATGCATACAATAAAACATACACAAAAATTAGATAAAAACATTAAAAGTAATACTTCAATAATTTTAAAAATTATTTTTTGGGCAGCCAGCTGTATGTCCTTGAAAAACATGAAGGTGAATATGTGAGCATATCCAAAATCCTGAAAGGAAAAATGGAAGAGAGAATTTTAGCATGACCATACCCCACGGGGGGATACTTTATTACTTCCCTTCTGTATCTCCCTCCATTTTCCTTGAAAGTGCATATGTCCTCTAGCAAACTTTATCTTTTTAAATTAAAATTCTGTTATTTTCTTTTTTCATCTCCAGTGGATCATCTTGCAAAACTCACTTTAGAGACCACTGGTTCAGAGGATCAAATGAGATAATGTTCCAGAAAATACAAATTTTAAAGTGTTGTTTAAGTATACATAATAATGATTCAAATTACACATAATAATAGCCCACCATTATAATGCCTAATATCTGCTAGATAATTCAAATGGGAGACATTATCTCCATTTTACAGATGAGGAAGGGAAAGTACAGAGAGCTCAAGATCATAAAACTAATGAATTCCAAGGTCAGGATTAGACTCCAAAACCAGTGCTCCAAGGATCTCCCAGCACTGGGGTCCTGTGAAATGTCCCTGGGGATGAAGGCGGAGGTGGCTGAAGGCTAGATTCTGAATCTCCTCCCCACCCAGATACAAATCCCAAGTTTTTCAGTCAACAGAGTCCTACTTAAACCACCACAGTTCTGTTAAGCTCAAGGCCCACTGTCCTTCCCAGGGCTTGTCTTCATGCCAGGAACAACCCAGTTGACTGCAAAAGACATCCTCTACCGACTGCAAGTGTCCAAGGCCAAGTGCATCGTGGTCAGTGAGGAGGTAGCCCCGGCAGTAGAGTCCATTGTGTCAGAGTGTCCCAACGTGAAGACCAAACTTCTGGTCTCGCCACACAGCCGTAATGGGTGGCTCAGCTTCCAGGAGTTATTTCGGTAAGTAGTTTCCCAGCCCAACCACAGCAACAGCAGTAACACAAATCACAGCTACATGTGGGAGTCTCTTTGCCTCCAAAGATTCTGCAATACTTTGAATAAATCTAGGCTCCTTCCCAGAAAAACAATGACCTGACAAAAGGACTTAGAGAGAAGGAAGGGATATACCTCTGCCTCCATTTTTCTGCTTCCCATCATAGCCTGTGATGTGTATCCTGTGTGACGTGGCCCTGGCCTAACTCTTGGACATTTTCTCTGCACTCTCACTTTTGTTCCTCACACATGCCCTACCTTAGGACCTTTATACTTGCTATTTCTTCTGCCTGGAACACTCTTTTCTAGTTCTTTTCACAACTGGCTCCTTCCTGTCTGATTCAGCTCAAATGTTTTATCATAAGTGAGGCTTTCCCTTATCATTTTATCTAGATAGAGTCACTCTATCACATCACCCTTTGTTGTCTTCATGGTATTTATCACTATCTAAATTATCTGCCTAGTCATCTGTACCCTTATTTTGAGCGTTTTCCTTCTCTATAATAGGGATTGGCAATGTAGGGCCCATTGGCCAAATCTGACCCACCACCCATTTTTGTAAATAAAGTTTTGTTGGAAAGCAGCATGTTCATTTGCTTACAAATTGTCTACCACTGCTTCCATGGTACAGCAGCAGAGCTGAATAGCTGCAACAGAGAATGTATGACCCACAGAGACTAAGATATTTGCTATCTGGTCCTTTCCAGAAAAAGCTTACTGAACTCTGTCCTAAAATA
The DNA here is from genome assembly GCF_000334495.1 of Tupaia belangeri chinensis. Taxonomy (NCBI): domain Eukaryota; kingdom Metazoa; phylum Chordata; class Mammalia; order Scandentia; family Tupaiidae; genus Tupaia; species Tupaia belangeri. The sequence continues at coordinate 915,300 of NW_006159864.1, read as the reverse complement.
CAAGCTCTCAGAAAGCCAAGTGTTTTGTTTTTGTTTTTGTTTTTGTTTTGCCAAGTGTTTTATTTATCTGTTTAGTTGATCATTCTTTCCCAGTTCTCCACACACAGTTGGTGCTTTAGAAATTTTTACTGAAAGAATGAACAAAATAGATCACCTAGGGCCAGCCAGTGGCATGGCAGTCAAGGTGCTGAATCCCACATTGAATCCTACTGCACAGTTCCAGTTTCAGACCTAACAGCTTGAAAAACATGCTGGGCATGTGTTTATGCATGCCCAAAATCCCTAGAAGAGATTGGAGGAGAAAGGATTTCAGCATGGTCATAACTCCAGTGGTGGTGGGGGGGAGGGATTCTGGTTCACTTTTCTTCTTTCTCTATTTCTCCTTCTAGCACGCACATGCACCCTATAGAAAAACTTAAAAAAAAAAAAAAGAAAGAAAGAAAGAAAGAAAAGAAAAAAACAAAAACAAAAACGAGGCGTTATAGTAATTAAGGCACTAGACTCCCACGTGGCCTACCATAGTTTGAGTCCCAGACCTGGCAGCTTGAAACACACCAAGTGTATGTATGTGTGTGTGTGCATGTATGCTCAAAATCCCAAGAGGAGAAGGGATTGTGGCATAGCCATCCCTGCTAAGGGGTGATTTCTTGCTTTCTGTCTCTCTGTGTCTAGCAAAACTCTTTCAAAAAGAAAACAAAATACACAAAACAGGTCACTAACTTCAGTTTTCTGAGGAGATAATTATAATGCAAGTGCTATTTTGAAGATGAAATAAGCTATTATGTGAGAAAGGGCTTCCTATGTTGTAAAAAGTTGGTAAAATGTTAATTAATGATATTATCCTTGAAAGAGATGTTAAACAGTTTATGTATTTGTTTGTTTGTTTGTTTGTTTGTTTTATTTCTGCCAGAGAAGTTTATAGAAAGAGAAAACATATAAACCAGCTTTGAATATAGGCCAGCTTTTCTTTATTGAAAGGAAATTTTGTCCTACTAATTAATGTAAACCAAATCCTACTAGCCAACTCCCAAATTCTCTCCCAAGGATCATACTAGTTAATCCTGTTTGTGTTTTTTATAAGCTATGCAACCCTGAATAAATCAGTTAACAATTCTGAAGCTACATTTAATCCATAAAAGGGGTATAATGATAGTAACTATCATGAAGTTGTAGAAGAAATATTTACATAATACCTGGCACACAGTAGTCATTCTCTAAGTATTATAGCAATCAGAACTGCTATTATTATTTTCAAGTTAAGTCATTCAGCAGTGATTCTGAAGGTAGTCCTATCTTGATTATTCAAATATGCATTTCTATCAGTAAATATTTTAATACACTACCCTAAAACTTAAATTTACTTGTATTTAGGTTATATACAAGTACTTTCATGTGTTACTAAAAATAAAAATTTTAGAGAATGACTAAAAATGCATATAATTTGAAGTTATCCTATCTTCTTCCCCATCCCAGCTGCCTTGCACACTCCCTGGTAACACTACCACAGTTGTAGACTTCTAACCTAAACAACTCTACAACATTCTGTTGCATCCCCAAGAATCTTAAAGGTGCCACAACATTCACAAAAGCAAAAGAACTTTAAGCTCACATGGATTCAAACTGAAATTTTCACATTTTGGGGGTGGTTTTTAAGAGGGGAGGAGGACCATAACATAACAAGACCTTGTTGAGCTGTTGAGGTTGCTTCTCTCTTTGTCCCTCTCTCTCTCATGCATGACCATATGTTCTCTATCATGAATAAAATAAACTTACAAGATTGAGGAAATTTCCACTTTAATCAACTGTGGAGTTTCATATCTCCCAAAAGGCCATGGATTATTTCTCTTAAAACTAAAGAAGCGATAATTGTCTCATTGCCAATAGTCATCCAATTTTTTTCACAAAACCACACACAGCAATAATGAAGGCTAATTGCAAATCCTAACGTCAATCTTCTATACAAAGAGTCTATTTTAAGACTTATACTCCTTCTGCCTCCCAAGGATTGAAGTCCATGAATACTGTCAAGAACATACACAATGGGATAGGAAAAAAGTCAAAATTATAGGCCAGACTCTGTTTTTCTTCCCCATACTAATATAATAGACTGGCCCTGGGGGTCTAGAACTCTGGATTACGTTATTGTCATCTTGAGGGCATCAAGATGGTGTTTCAGGACTGGAACAGCATGAGCAAAGACACGGGAGAAGAAACAAAAAAAATTACCCTAAGGTGTGCAGGGAATGGACTACAAGTAGTTTTAGGTAGATGGAGAAGAAAATATGAAGTCAAGTAAAACCCAAAAGAGCTAACAGAGGCAAGACCATGGAAAATTTCATATACCTTACTAAATCTTAAACTCGACCCGGTATACAAGTGAGCCCACTGATGGGTTTTAAGAAGAAAAGTGTCACGGTTGGGTATGGGTTATAAATAGTTTTCTTGAATTCACAGAGAATGAATTCAAGAGGACCAAACTGGAATCAGAGAGATGATAGTAGAGCCTAATCTTGGGAACAGACAATGAAGACCTGAATCTTAGCTCTAATAAATAGGATGGGATAAAAGGGTAAACTAAAGAGTGAGCAGGACTTGGAGACTGGCTGGACATGGAGGGTTAAGAGGTAAAAGAGTGATCTTCTGCTGTTTTACCTAGGTGACTGGGTGGGCGGGGTACCACCAGATGGAGAAAGAGCCAGAAGAGGTGGTTAGGATAATGAGTTTAGAGATTAGGATAATGTGTGTGTGTGTGTGTGTGTGTGTGTGTGTGTGTGTGTGTGTAATTTCAGGCTTAAAATATAAAGATACAAATCTGGAAGTTATCAGTATTTAATAAACTGAAAATTAGGAAAGTCATAACTTAGAACTCGGGCATTCAGAGAAATGAGAGACAAGTCAGACAATCACTACTTAGAACTTCCCTGTCACTCACAGGTTTTCTTTCAGTTAAAAAAAAAAAAAAAAGAATTAAAAACCTTATATCAAAGTTTCCAGGGAACCAGCAGTTAGCATAATGGTTATGTCGCTGGGCTCCCACGTAGTCGACCGCAGTTCGCGTCCCAGACCCGGTGGCTTATAACTCACACCGGGAGCATGTGCGTGCATGCCCAAGATCCCGAGAGGAGAATGGAGGAGCAGGGATTGCGGCATGACCATCCCCCCTGGGGGGGGGATTTCTCGCTTTCTGTCTCTATGTCTCTGTCTGTCTGGCAAGTGCATGCCCCCTATAGCGAAAAAACCTCTCAAAAAAAAAAAAGTTTCCATTTATATCAAAGTTTCCATATGGATTGAGATATGTTCAAATATGAAGCTCCCTATATTGTCTCCGGAGGATTAGATACTGTGAAGAAAACCTCCCCTAAGGCCAACATATGGACTTCACTATGTAATTATACTGGGGGAAAAAAAAATCAACACAATTGAATGATCTTTTTCTACTTTGTGGGGAGGAAGCAAGTTACCAAGAACACCATGTAAATATTTAATGAAAGTATTTATGACAATGTATTTTACAGTTTCGTTTTTTTAAAGTTTCTCTATTCTTCCATGAGGGAGAAAGAGAGAGATACCCTCAATAGGGTCTTCATGCCATGATCCACTCCCAGCCACAGTCAGTCTGGATTACAGGAGGCCTTGGGATGCAAATCTGGGACCTTCCTGTGGGAGTCCAAGATCGCTGAGTGTTGTGTTACTGCTGTGCCACTATGCAGTCCTAAGACAGTTTGAATAATGGTCTTATTCATTCATCATTGATATGAATCAAAATGGTTTCTTTAACCCTGGTTCCCTTCAACCAGGGAAATAAAAAATATATGAGTCTCAAAAATTCTTAGATATTACATCAGTTATCCATCACCGAATAACACATCATCCCCAAAACACACAACTATGTGGGTTAAAATTTTGCACAGGGCTCATCAGAGTAGCTGGACTCTGCTCCACATCAGCTTGACTAGACTGGAGTATCTAAGATGGGTTTACCCACAAGTTGGGCTTTGATACTGTTGGTTAAAGCACTTCAGTTCTCTTGCACATCACCTTGTTCTCTGGTAGGACAGTCTGAAATATCTTTATTTGATGGCCGAATCCCCCCACTTCTCCAGATAAAATGAAAACTACAAAGTCTCTTGAAGCCTAAGCTGAGAAGTCCCAGAACTTCTGCCACAGTGTTTCTATCAAAGCAAGTCTAAAGGCCAGCCCAGATTAAAAAAAAAAAAAAAAAAAGAATGACATACTTTACACAAGAGGAGGAATTTTGGGAGCAACCTATGCAGACAATCTTACACAGAAATGGTGATCAGAATACTTGTGGTTTTAGTAACCCAAGTAAAAGCAACTTGAACAATACAATTTTTATCTTACAAACATGAAGTACAGAGGTAGGATGGACTGAGGGTTGGTAACTTTAGAGGTTCAGTGAAATTAACATGAAGCCATATCCATTCATTTTTCTATCATGCCATCCTCAATGTGATCCCAACATGGCTAAAGTAGTTCCAGACATCTTGTTCTTACACAATAATAATCAAAGGCCAAAAAACAGGGTGTGAGGTGGGAGAAAGCAGCATCCCTGCTGAGAACAAGGAGATATTTCCCACCAAAGTTATATGTCTTATTGACCATCACTGCATCACGTGTCCACTCTTAAACCAATCACTGATAAGTGAAGGCATGGCCGTGATTAGCTTAGGGAATCAATATTTACCTCCAAGAGGGACCAGCAAATACATAATGGTTATGTTGCTGGACTCCCATGTAGTCAACCACAATTTGAGTCCTGGACCAGGTGACTTGAAACTCACGCCAGGTGCAGGTACATGTGCGTGTGTGCCCAGGATCCCGAGAGGAGAATGGAGGAAAAGTGATTGCAGCATGGCCATCCCCCCAGGGAGTGATTTCTCACTTTCTGTCTCTCTGTCTCTCCGGTAAAGTGCATGCGTCCCATAGCAAAAAGCTCTCCAAGAAAAGAGATTTACCTCCAAGAGCTGTACAAGATAGAGTACCCTGAAGTACTTGACTGCCTGATAGCTGAACAAATCAGTTTTATTAGGGTAGGGAAAAGAAGGGGATAGCTATTTGGTAAGCAATTGGCTGTGTCTGCCAAAGATGATGAAGACAGTGGACAAAAATTACTAATAAACCTTAGTCAACAGATTTTCCTTTAAATAATAAAAACTTACTCCTGAAACGTTAGTAACAATTTACAAAGATTCAAAGCTGTTTTTTTGTGTTTTTAAAAAATATTTTTTAAATATTTTTGTCCCAGGGGCCAGCAGGTGGCATGGTGGTTAAGAGTGCTGGAATCCCACATGGCCGACTGTGGTTTGAGTCCCAGACCTGGCAGCTTGCTTTCTCGCTTTCTCTCTCTTTCTCTTTCTCTCTCTCACTCTGTCCCTCTCTGGTCAAAATAATAAATAATAAATAAATAAAGCTAAGTAAAATAATTAGTAATAATTATTTATAAATAAAGCTAGGTAAAATAATTATTTTTTAAAATGTATTTAAAATAGATAAGTCTCTGAACTCGAAGTAGGAACCTTCACATGTGGGACTGCCTTACAGGGCAATTTTACCACATGGCCCCAAAATGTATGTCTTGTTATTAATATTGAAAGTTATTTTGGCTATCTCTCTGGCCTACAGACAAAAAACAAATTTGAGCTGTTAAATATTAGTATTGATGTTCTCAACCCCTGTTCCTCTCAGGGAAAAGTTGGACTAGGTTCAGTTCTCTTAACTATCTTCTGGTAACAAACTCTTGTCATTACAAGTAGTAGAGCAAAAGAAATATCATCTTCAACCTGCCATCTTCAGTCACTATCTTGGGGTCCATATTTTACAGATCTGCCTCTGAAGAGCACCACTGTGTGGAGACAGGAAGTCAAGAACCAATGGCCATTTATTTCACCAGTGGGACCACAGGTTCTCCTAAGATGGCCCTGCACTCTCAGAGCAGCCTCGGCATTGGATACACCCTTTGTGGAAGGTAGGGAGGAAAACTCTATTTTTGGTGAACTCTTCCCTGAGCTGCCAATATGTGTATCCAACTGCCTAATTGAAAGCTCTCCTTGAATGGCTATGAGATAGCTCTAATATAACCTCTATGAACTAGAGCTCCTGATACCCCTGTCCAGTCCTAGCTCAGCAAATGGTACCATCTAACTGAGAAAATGAACAAGCAAAAACTTAGCAATCGATCTTGACTCAATACAATAATAGCATGTCTGGCTCCTTCTCCTCATTACCAGGTAAATTTACCTACCCAGAAAGGCCTTCCAAAAAGAAAAGCTATCCTTTTATAAAACTCTAGCATCACCCTGTTTTATTTTCCCAACATCAATTATCACTGTTTGAAATTCTGATATTTATTTATATATTTCACTCACTTTGTTGTGTACTTATTCACTGCCTCCCTATAATAAAAGTAGAAATCTGTCTATCTTGCTCATGGCTATAGAACAGTGCCTAACATGTAATATTTGCTAAGTAAATATTTGTTGATCAATGGATTAAAGTCAGAAAAGCATGCCAAACCCAGTATCCTCCCCTACTCTAGATCATTGCAGATTCTGAAAACACCCTCTAAGAAGAGTGGGTGGTAAAATTTCTCATCTTGTCTTTTCTGTAGCCCTTGGGGTGCTGGAGTGAGGCCACTCCTCAAAGACACATTTGTTTACTTTCCTATTTTTAATTTTTATTGAACTATTTTGGGTCTGCTTGGTTGTTTTTCATCATTTAGGTACTGGCTGGACTTGAAGTCCTCAGATATTATATGGAACATGTCTGACACCGGCTGGATCAAGGCTGCCATTGGCAGTGTGTTTTCTTCCTGGCTTCAGGGAGCCTGCGTTTTTGTCCACCGAATGGCCCAGTTTGACACTGACACCTTCCTAGATGTAAGTTGTGACCTCCAGCTACATATATCTTTATAGATCTCCCTATCTCCCACAAAACCATGAAGAAATGGTCTCTTAGCATATAGGGCCCCTTGGGTTTTTGGAAACCATTCCTATTTAAGAAGCAAAATTTCCAAGGCTGTGGCTTTAGAACATAGAGAACAGAGTGGAGAGGAAAGACCCACAACACTCTCAGGCATGAAATCCAGACTTACTCAAGAGTTGTTAGTGTTCCTGAATCTGTGACTGCTTAAGAGCCTACATCTAAACAAGTATTTTATTTCTGATTCTAAAGACCAAAGACAACAGATAAATCTGAACTGTGTGGAGACTGAATACAGGGTCTCCTTTCTCCCAGAGCAGCTCCTTACATTCTCCTTGCCTCTTTCTAAGCTCCTTACGTTGTTCAATTTCAGAACCCAGTACTGTTCTGGGAACCAGGCTTGCCCTTCCTTTCTCAGCCAAAGATAGCTAAATTGAGATATTAGATACCTCCAGTTTCTTTAGCCTTTAGAAAAATGTGTTTCCACCAATTATTTTTCAACCATGCAAAATAAGTTTAACAAAATATATATGATTAAATACACACCACACCTGTGTGTGAATGAATACAAGCTATGATTATCCTATTATTTTGCTAACTGGTCTGACAAGGTGGCTTGAGGGTCTTAACAGAAATGTAGAGTAATTGGGATCTCTGCATCAGGTTTACAAAGTGCCCTGCAGGAGATTAATGTTGTTTTTAAAATGACATTTGTATTTAACCAAGCTAATATGTGCATTTTTAAGTGCCATGAACACCTTTATGAAATGATGTTGTTCTTAAACACATTCCATTTAGTAAAAGGAATTAGGATCTAGGGAGTAGGTACACCCAGTAGAAATATTCAGTCACCGATCAGAAGTTATTCTTGATCTATGAAAATAAAGATGGCCTAGACATACACCTTGAGAGCTTAAATTTAAAGGCTTAAATTTAATACAAATTGTCAATATTTTATGCAACACAGAACTTCTCCAGAAAGATTATCTCTTAAATCATTAGTACTTCTCTAAATATAAAATGCCTAGATAACTATTTGATTTAAGGAACTGGAAGATAATAGTCCATATTTTTAAAAGGCCTGCAAAAGAAAGAAAGAAAGAAAAGATCTGGAAAAAATAGTGCCTACTTTTGCATTTACTTAATCCACTTAAAGGGACTGATGCCTTTTATTTGAAAAGGTGCTGGAAAAGTTCCAGTTGGCTTACACATCCAGAGTCAGTACTATACATGATAACATGAGCAAGAAGTTATAAGATTCTACCAGGGAAGGTAACTTGCAACCCTGAGGTAGAATAAGATTCTACCAGGGAAGGTAACTTGCAACCCTGAGGTAGAATAAGCCAGTTTATAATTTAAGCTGTTTTCAAATTGAACAATTTACTTGTTGAATTTGTTTTGTATTGTCTATTTCAGTAACATATACACATTCTTTCCAGTAACTGGAAATTTCCAGTAGACAAATACACTGTAGTTGTCACCTGTGACAACTGATAAATATTTACTTTCTAATTTCTAGTAATGAACATTAGGCGGGCGCATATTAATGGAAGAGAATGAGAGGTTGTAGACATCATCTCTAGTTATGGCCTTCAGTTGACCAATTCTGATATCTGTGTGTTTCTCCATCATCCAGACGCTCACCACTTACCCCATCACGACCTTGTGCAGTGCACCCACTGTGTACCGGATGCTTGTGCAAAAGGACCTTAAGAGGTACTTGGGCAGACATTTCCATTTGAACCATAAACAAAAGCTATCATCTAGTACCACAGGTCTCCCCTTTTTGGTACAGGATAGCCTAGAGCTTCTCAGTCTCGCCATTATTAACATTTTAGACTAAATAATTGTGTGTCATGGGGGTGGGGATGGCTGTCCTATGCACTGTAGGATATTGAGCAGCATCTCTGGCCTCTAGCTACTAGATGCCAGTAGCACCTCTTGCTCCCACCCCATTCGGAACCATGAAAAATGTCCCTGGATATCGTCTAATGTCCTCTTATGAGGCAAATTCATCCCCCAGGTTAAGATCACTAGGAGAGCCTCCAGGGACAACTGGACCCTAATATTCCAGAATTCTCACTCAAAAAAGTGTGTTGTTCAGTACCATTTTTAAGAACACTGTCATTTTAGAAGCAACCCTAAAAACAAGTAAACATGAGTACATGTATACAGCCTTGAAGGTGTGGATGCCCAGGATGGAAAGTGCTATGAGAGAGAATAAAGCAAATGTGAATTATCTCTTTTCCCAGTCAATTCCAACTCCCTTATAGTCCTCAAGTGTAATTTGAGTGCTATTCAAAGCTTATTTTGAGGGCCAGCAGATGGCGTAGCAGTTATGTTGCTGATCTCCCACATGGGCAACTGCTGTTCAAGTCCTCAACTTGGTGGCTTCAAAATCACGCAGGGCATGTGTGTGTGTATATGTCCAAGATCCTGGGAGAATGGAGGAGAAGGGATTGTGGCATGGACTTCTCCCCTGGGGAGTGATTTCTCACTTTCCCTCTCACTGTCTCTGTCTCTCCCCCCTGTCGCCCCAGCAAGCACATGTACCCTAAGGCAAAAAGCTCTGTTTAAAAAAAAAAAAAAAAGTTATTTTGAATACACACATCTACTCACACCCTCCTGCCCATATGGGACTTCAATGCATGAGAGTCGGGCTGTTCCAAGCTTCTCAAATCTGAGTTTAATAAAGTCACTGGTTCAAAGCTCAAGCTCCAAAGTCAAACAGGGAGGGCTCTGCTACTTACTAATAGTGTGATATCGGACACTCAGCAATGCTCCAGGTGAACTAAACCTGGTCAACTCCATCCACAAAAGAGGATTAAGAGTCACCTCACAGGATTATGGTGAGAATTCAATGAAAGTGGCATGCTTGGTGAGATTGGCCTGGCAAGTGGTAAGTGCATAGTACAGAGTACCCAACTCAGCCCTTTATCATTTGTGAGGCCTTGGAAAAATGCTTTAACTTCTCCGAGCCTCAACTTCCTCATCTGTAAAATGGGGATTATGAGGATTCTTAGTGCTCCTAAAGCCCTTACAACATAGCAACTGCTCAATTAATGCTAGCTGTTATATCATATAACTTGTAATGAGCACTTAGTGTCACTATTGGCGTTTTCTCCTCCCCTTTTCTCACTTTAATAGCTAAATTTGCAACTCCCTTCAAAAATGTGAGTTCTGTCAGGAATCTGTTTTAATTACTAATGTGCTCTGTCTGCCTAGAACAATGTCTGGCAATGCAGTGGGTGTTCAACAATTATTTGTTGTATGAACTTTCCTAAGACTTTTCTCTCCTAGCTCCTTGCTTATTACTCAATGTCCTAATTATTTTGCAGTGAAAGCCATGCATATGTGTCTCCCAAAAATCTCATGCAACTCTGTCTTTTCAGATATAAGTTCAAGAAGCTGCGACACTGCTTGACAGGAGGAGAGCCACTCAACCCAGAAGTGCTGGAACAGTGGAAGGCACAAACTGGGCTGGAGCTGTATGAGGGCTATGGACAGACAGAAGTGGTATATCTAAAGGGCAGGGTTTAAATTTAAGAATTTGAGGGGTTTTGAGCCCTAGGACTATCAACTGAACCCCTGAAGTGACCTATCTTGCTCTAAATGTTTATAGAGATTTCCATTATACTTTACCCTACTGGTAGTGACCAAAACTTGTGAATTGCCCAATTAGGTTTGGCTGAAAGGAAACTATGGCCATTCTACAAATCTTCCTGTCTTCTCTTGGTCAGGGACATTAAGGAAGGGGGAGACTTAGAATTGAGTAGCTCAAGTTTCCACTGTGCTGGGATAGACCCCTTGAGATCCTCTGTGGGAATTTATTCTGAGGTGTACTAAAGGACTCTAAAGGGGAGTTTTTCAAAGTATGGTCCTCAAACCAGGAGCATCAGCTTCATCTAGGAATTTGGTAAAAATGAAAATTCCCAGACCTCATTCCCACATCTACTGAAACTCTGGGAAGAGGCACAGCAACTTGTGCTTTAGCAATGCTCCCGGTGATTCTGATGCACCCTCAAATTTGAGAACACCAGTGAGAATTAATATTTTTCAGAGGATGAGACTGCATACCAGGAAAACTGGTCAAAACAGAATCTTTTTAAAAAATAATTACTTATGTTATTCATCATTATTATTAGTTTTAATTTGACCAGAGAGAAACAGAGAGAGAGAGAGAAAGGGAAAGTGAGAAAATAAGCTGCCAAGTCTGGGACTCCAGTCATGTTGGAGTCCAAAGCCCTAACTACCACGGCTCCTGCCAGACCCTCAAAACTGAATCATAAGTTTCACTATCATGATATAAATAGCTACAGAAAATTTTCATATATTTATACCAAAAATATCCTCTCAATAGGGAATAATTTGTGCCAATCAGAAAGGACAAGAAATTAAACCTGGCTCAATGGGGAAAGGAGTGGTACCCTATGATGTTCAGGTAGGTTGAGAAAATATCCGACCGGTTTTCAATAAGGAAAAGAGAATATTTTAAAGTTTTCTGGCATCCGTTATGTAACTACTCACAACTTGTTTTTCATATTGTGCAAAGAAAATGTTAATGGAAATTGTTTCTTTTGTTCTAGATTATAGATGAAAAGGGCAATATCCTACCACCTGGCAAAGAAGGAGAAATTGCCCTCAAAATAAAGACTACACGGCCCTTCTGTTTCTTCTCTGAATATGTGGTATGAGAATGCAGGAAGTGCTACTCATGCTTTAATATAGACATGGGTTCAAGTTTCATATCCACCAAGTCTTGTTACGTAACCTTAGGCAAATGACAAAACTCATGCTGGTATCATGTGGTGACTATTATCTATCTCCTAGTAGTATTTCTAAGATTTAGACTCCATGTGTAAACTAGTTACAATGGTTGTCTTGTTTTCTAAGGAAATGGGAGAGAGGTTTACTTTTTATTATAATCTTTTAGACCTTTTATATTTGAAACCATCTTTTTCCAAAAAAATCATTTCTTTTAGAAGTAGGATTTGTGGGAACCAGCAGTTAGCGTAATGGCTATGTCGCTGGACTCCCACGTAGTCGACCGCGGTTCGCGTCCCGGACCCGGTGGCTTAAAACTCACGCCGGGTGCGTGTGCGTGCGTGCCCAAGATCCCAGAGGAGAATGGAGGAGAAGGGACTGCGGTGTGGCCATCCCCCCTGGGGGGTGATTTCTCACTTTCTGTCTCTCTGTCTTTCTGGTGAGCACATATGCCCTATGGGAAAAAACCTCTACCAAAAAAAAAAAAGCTTATACCTTCATGGTAGGATCTCTGCTTGTGGTAAGGGACATTAGAGAGGATTCCCTATGATTGAATTCTGGTGGGTTTATAAGTGGGAAAAGGAAATCAGAACAGGCAGAAACATAGACAGTCACTCTGCTCAAGATCCTGCCTTCTGCCACATTGTAGCCTCAGCAGAAGTCAGTGTCTGGACCTTGGACCGCCAAACCGTAAGCTAAATAAGCCTCTTTTCTTATTTACCACTCGGTATTAGGTATTTCTGTTAGCAACACAAGACATCCTGTCTATTCTGACCAAGCTCATCTCCAAATGTCATCGTTAATTCCTAGGACAATCCAGAGAAAACTGCTGCCACCATGAGAGGAAATTTTTATATCACTGGAGACAGAGGCATGATGGACAGCGATGGGTATTTCTGGTTTGTCGGCAGAGCTGATGATGTCATTATATCCTCTGGGTTTGTAAATTTGTCACTCATAGAAAGAACAATTTGTCAGGGAGAAAACTCTCCCACCTACAGGGTGTAGTGATCAGAGGCTTCTTCTTGTCAGCTACCGCATTGGGCCATTCGAGGTGGAGAGCGCACTCATTGAGCACCCAGCAGTGGTGGAATCAGCTGTGGTCAGTAGTCCAGATCCACTTCGAGGAGAGGTAGAGTGAAATGTCATTAACATGGTCATTTTACACTTTCTAATTCTGTCCTCCTTACCACTGTGAAGACTGAGTCCAGAGTAATCACTTCATTTTCATTATGTGTCAAAAATGTATATTAAGCAATCAACTTTACAAATTAGTTATGTCCCTAAACAAGTATATTAGGATTATTTTAGTGACATTAAAAAAATGTTTTAAGTCACAAGCATTCAGGCACAGCTGTATCTGAGGGTTGATGTGAAATTAGCAAGATTTAGTGTCACTCCATTTTTGGTTCTGCTATTCTTTGTTGACTCTGTTTGGGTACACCTGTCCCACTTGAGAGCAACCAACTTGACTTACACAACTCCACAACTCTCCTAGCCCCTCAGAGAAGGAGCTCTTTCCCATATTTCAAGTTAATTCCCAGGATCGTATTTGCCTGTCTTAGAGCACATCTCCAACCAATGCGGTGCAGGGAATGCTATATGCTGACTGGTCAAACCTGGATCAGTTGGCTGTCATTGGAAGCTGGGGTTGATATCAACCCACCAGGAAGAAGTTAGTATAATACTCCATAGGAAAATCAGGGAACTACTACTAAAAAGGGGTGGCAAAAAATTCATAAGCAAAAGCAGCACATTACACTGTATATGTACAACTGTCATGGAATTCAGAGTACATTTTCTCACAGAAAAACATGAAAACATAAGACCAGGGCCAGGTTACCAAGCAAGTCCCATGATCTTGTTTAGGATCTAATGAAAGAGAACTCAAACAACAACAGTAAAAGTCTTCATTCTAGGAGGAAGCCCTATGGTATGGAAGGGAGAAATTTTCCTTCCTCATGAAAGTTTCCTACAGGCCCAGTTAAGTGGCACAATTTCAAAAATTTGCCTTTCATCCACATCTTTCTGTATCTCATGCTCATATACCAGTGACCCTCTGTAGAGACACTGTGGATCCCATACTCTTAGACTCTAGTACCCCTTCCAGTCTTGAGTTAGTCTAGTCTCCAAAATGTTTTCCTTCTGCCAACATATTCTCATTCTCTCAATATAGCTGATTTTACCTGAATGGAAGCAAACACCAATTAGAATCAGTGTATGAATAATTAAACTATGCTTACTAACCTCAACAACTATCTAATTACTGGGTTTTAAACAGTATTACAAAGAGAAGCAATATATATACATACATATATATATATATATGTATGTATATATATGTATATATGTGTGTGTGTATATATATATACACACACACACACACACACATACATACATACGTAGCAAGAAAGACCTCATATAGATCAGTTCTTACTGAATTGGATTACCAACATACACAATTCTTCCATTAGACCTCCAAAATTTTCTTCAAACTACATAAAATGGGTATTCAGAGTACACAGAAAATGAGTATTATGTAACAGCTATCCATGCCTTTGAATTTTTCTTTTGCCCAAAAATAAACTCGTACTTTAATCCCATTTTTCTACGAATCTTTCAAAGTACCTACATATTTTTTTTTTTTTGAGAGATTTTCGCTATAGGGTGCGTGCGCTCACCAGACAGAGAGAGACAGAGACAGAAAGCGAGAAATCACCCCCCAGGGAGGATGGTCACGCCGCAATCCCTTCTCCTCCATTCTCCTCTTGGGATCTTGGGCGCACACGCACACACACCCGGTGTGAGTTTTAAGCCACCGGGTCCAGGATGCGAACCGCGGTCGACTACGTAGGAGTCCAGCGACATAGCCATTATGCTAACTGCTGGTTCCCAAGTACCCTTGTATTTTCTAGAAGCTTAATTTGCTCTCCACTACATGCTTCTAACATATAGATTTATGGAGTAGGCAGTCATCTGTAAATCAGACTGCCTTGTACAGTAAATATAATCAGTCTGATTGAACTGGTGAACATGTGTGACATGTAAATAGAATTCAGTCATTAATTTTCTTAAACCACTGCACCCTTATTCACAAAGCATTTATCCAGAATTAGATCTTAAACCCTCACTTTATAATTGTACACAAACTTTGGTAGGTGATATCTAGCACTTGCAGTCATCATTCAAGCTGCTATTAACAAATAGGTACCTGTGATCAGCAGGTTTGGTTCCAAACCCTTGATGATGCGTCTGAAAAGCAAACAGCAAAATACATTGACTTTTCTGCTGCAGGTGGTGAAAGCTTTTGTTGTCTTATCTGCACCCTTTAAATTTTCCAACCTTGAGAAATTAACTCTTGAGCTTCAAGATCATGTGAAAAAATCAACTGCACCTTACAAATATCCAAGAAAGGTAAGTACTTTGAACAAGTTGTTATCAAACTAAGGTCTAAGTTAATATACATTTTATTAGATCCTGACTTTATAGTAGCTCATTACATACATAGAAGACAGTTTGTTTTCAATTTGTTTAGACCTAAGAATTTTGCTTTAAATTTTGTTTTCATATTAGGGCACTACAAATGCTCAATAAACTAGAACTATATTTTTTTTATCAATTCTGCAATACTGAGTTAACAACTAAGATTTTTTTTCCCACCTAAGAATTTTGCTTTAAATTTTGTTTTCATATTAGGGCACTACAAATGCTCAATAAACTAGAACTATTAACTAACTTTTTTTTTATCAATTCTGCAATACTGAGCTAACTACTAAGATGTTTTTTCCCAATTACCAAAAGGCATGTAGTTACACCAGAGAGAGCACTGCCCCGCAAGTCACACTGCAATCCCCTTTCCTCCATTTTTCTATCTCATCAGGATTTAGGGCACAAATGCACACATACCAAGTGTTTTTCAAGCCATGGGAGGGTCAGGATTGAAATCTTGGTTTTTCCTGTGGGATCTGGCTCCCTATGCATGTATAACACTTTACCTTTGTGATATGGGGGTGGCCCCTAAGAATCTAATAGGACTAATTAGTCCCATTCCACACTGGGAAAAAAGTGGTCACAAAGAACTGCCAATATCTTGTTTTTATGAATGTCATCCATTTCATCTTAGTACTTCTATCCATAATACCAATAAATTCAATGCACAGGTCTTTAAGTACCAAATGATTTTATTTCTTTTTTAGATGTTTGCCATAGGACACATGCACTTGCTAGAGACAGACAGTAAGAGGGAAAGTGAGAAATCTCCTGCTGTGGGGATGGCCACGCAGCAATCGCTTCTCTTCCATTCTCCTGGGATCTTGAGCACTCATGCACATGCACCAGCATCACTTTCAAGATACCAGGTCCAGGACTCAAGCCACAGTTGCCACGTAGGAGTACAGTGCCTTAACCACGCCACCAGCTGGCCCAAGTGGCTTTATTTAAGACTCAGGAAAGCAGTAGTTAAAAAAAAAAAATTAAAAACCTGTGGAATTTTTCCTGAAATTTTCAAAGGACGATTTAAGACTGTGCATTAATTAATCAGCTCATTAACTAATTAGCTAATAATGCTAACTATTACTGAGATGGCATTGCAGTTTCCTTCTAGCCCTGGAATCATATTGGTTGATACTGACTTATCCTCTACATATTCCATGTGGCATTATTTCAACCCAAAAGTAGCTAATTTCAATCTAAGAACTACTCATATTTTCTCCATTAAATTGGCTAAATCAGGGCTGGTGCTATAGTGCAGCAGCTAAATACAACATATAGAAAGGCAGATCCTAAATCCTGGACTGCAGCTTGAATTCCAGCCAGGTGCGTGTGAACATGTGCCTGAAATCCTGATGGGATAATTTTAAAAGGATTGCAGTCTAACCACACCCTGTTGGGGTGTGCTTTCTCTCTCTCTCTCTCTCTCTCTGGTTAGTACATGTAACTCCTGGCAATGAAAACTTAAAACACATTTTTTTTGATCCACCAAATCACTGACCATTTAACTTTCAGAAATGTTGTCTAGAGTATTTTAATATGCAGAATCTTATTTTGAGAGAGGGGAACAAAGACTCTATGGTCAAGCCAGAACATAAAGGACAAACTATATATCCTCCAAATTATCCCTAAAAAAAATCTCCCTCAGAACCTCTAAGACCCAACTCTTGAAAGTTCAGAAGTCAAGAACTAATTCTTTTTGCACTTAGATGTAGCCTGCATTTCCTAGAGGCAGAAGACTAGGTCGTTTGAACAAGGGGAAATTAACGGGATAAAGGGATTATTTTTCTCTAGCAAAGCATTTAAGTAGCTTTGTACCCAAAATCCTTATAATGGAGCTACATTGTCATTATTTTTTAAAATAATTAATTTTATTCATCATTATTTAACTTGCCACAGGACACATATGCTTAACAGTGAGATACAGAGAAAGAGAGAAGGAAAGTAAGAAAGCAAGCCAGCAGGTCCAGGACTTGCTTCAGTCAGCCATGTGGGAGTCCAGTGCCTTCACCACACTACTTGTGGCCCTACATTGTCATTCTTACTATGTAAACAGATCAGTGTCTAGTGTCCATGAAAGTCAGTGGACTTAGGCTGAGGTCATCTCTAGACTCTAATAAACAGCCTGGAATGCATATAAGCTCTCTGTTGCACTGACAATTGGGTTAAGTCAAAATGGAATCAAATGGGGCTGGGCTGGTAGCATAGTAGTAAGGGCAGCTGGATCTGACATGACTGACAACACCGCTGGATTCCCAAACAGCTTGGCAAGGCAGGCAAGTCAGTCACTTGTGCGTGCATGACCAAAATCCCCGAAGCAGGGCAAAATGGAAGAGAACGAATTGCAGTGTGACCACTTTCCTTCTCTCCCTTTTACTAGCAGGCAAGTCTTCTGGAAAAATTTGTTTAAAAAATAGAATCAAGTGTCTCATAATGTTTTTCTGTCAATTAGGTGGAATTTGTTCAAGAACTCCCAAAGACAATCACTGGGAAAATCAAAAGAAATGTTTTAAGAGACCAAGAATGGGGACGAGCATAGCCTGAAAGAAAATCCAGGGATTAAGTAGTAGCGTGGTTGCTTTGTTTCAGTACTTGCTTCCTGATTATTGAGTGACAATTTTAAAAATGCTTAAGACTTTTCTTGGTTGAAAAGTGGGGATTTTTAGTACTTAAGCCAAACACTAATAAGTAAATAAATATCTAAAAATATTGGGGAAGGAAACTGTTATAATGACCAAATTGACAATAAAGACTGATTTCTGTAGTGTTTAAAATAGCAGGGATCAAATGATTACTTAGAATACACACAATGAATCTGTATTTATCTTGTACCTGAATAATCTGAAATAAAGAACTATTCTAAGAGAAATGTTCAAAATAGAATTTCTTTTGCTTAACATCCTATGAAATCAATACTTCAAGGTAGATTAAAATACTAATGTTAAGATGGAGAATATAAGTAATTCAAAAGCCAGCAAGTTAATTTAATTAAATCAAGTACTGTTCACAATACCTCATTCTGAAGTATACTCACCAGAGTATCTGAAACTTGGAATACTCAGGGGTATTAATTATTAAAAGGAATTAATAAATTTTTAATATCTTTTGTTAGAATCACATATATGACTGTTTTAATACATCGCTTGATATATAAAAATGTTTTATGACACGAATACTACAAGTCAAGAGATTTACCAAGAGGGAGAAATAAACAGTACAGAACACCAATTTCTAGGGAGCAAATTTATTTTAATTTTTCTGAAAATACCAGGAACTATGAAAACCAAGCTGAAAATCTGGCCATACCAAAAACAAAATACAAATAAAAATAGTATTTCAGAATCATGTCTAACTTTGGAGGAACATGTTTTAAAATATCAAGTTCAACACTCTTCTATAGAGCAAAACAAGTTTACTAAATCACAATACTGGAGTTTTTTTTTTTTTTTAATTTATTTTTTTTTTTTTTTTTTTTTTAATAAAAAGCTAAAAGAAAAAAGAACACTCAATTCCCATCCTGGAATCTTGTCATTTATAAAATATACTCAGACAACTGTGAAAGTAAACAACTAATAAACCTGAAAACAAAGTTTTCAATAAAAGTCCAGATTCCAATGGAACACAGTACTGTACAGCTGGGGAAAAGAAGCTTTTACTCCAAGCCTTACCAGATACAAATAAATACAAAAGTCAATTAAAAACAAAATATAAAATTAAAATCATTCTGGAGTAGCAGCTTCACAAAGCAAAAGAAACTCAGTTCCACAGAGTATATGTTCTGTAGGTATTTGGTGAATTTTATTCCCAGCGTCCCTTTGTCTTGCACTAAGAAAATAAAAGTAGCTTTGTCTTGGACCAAGTCCACTGAAGGCACCAAATTCTTTCCTCCCTGTTCCTCCAAATGATCTTAACAGTACTCTGGAGATCATTTCGAGTTGACTTCATTTTAAATATCTGATGATATACAACCAAGTTTCATCCCCATTTGCATTAACAAGGTCCTGCCTATTCTGGTCTCTCCCAAATCTTTCTGGTCTGGTTTAACAAGCAGAACCACCAGCTAGAATGACAGAAATCTATTCCTATGTTCACTAGCCACTAAATAAGCATAGTCAATTGTGTGGGAAGCCCTAACATTTATACAACTTATCTTTAAAACTTAAGAATAAACCGTTCTCTAAAAGTTATTATCTTTAAAGTGCCTTAATAGGCTCATTCTGAAGTTTATTTTGCAGCCCTTGTGGGTGTCTGTCTTTTTTAATCATTTTATCCAGGATGAGCACTGAAAACACTTTGAAATTCAGGAAACCCTCACAATACGAATGTGAGCACTATGTTGAAGATACTCTTATTTTGAAGAAATCCAACGATGGCCAAATTCCTTCTCTTCTCTGACAAAATTTCAGGCAGAAAATTTAGAGAAATCCTTATCTTGGCATATCTTAGTACTGAAAAAAGGAGGGGAAATGCTATTTAATTTGGTTGTGTTCTTCCAGGTAGGTTTCAGTAGGATTTGAGACTACTTAGATTCTTTCATTCTCCTTCTCAACTGGCTGAAGAAACATTTTGAGTTTTTTTGGCGATGTGATTGTTCTAAAATCAGTTTCCTTTTCAATTTAAGACTCTTGTCACTTAAAGAAATATTTTTTCTTTGGGATCTTGCAGAAACTTACTCACTTATTCAGGCAATGATATATATTTAACTGCTAATTAAGCTAGTTTTCATAGCCCTTCTTCATTTTCAATGCACTGAGCAAAATCTGGCCTACTACTTTTGTGTAAATGCTTTGGCCATTCACGTTTCAGCTCATGTATTCTACTGAAAACTCTTCCTCTGATAACCTCTAGATTTCTGGATGTTAGAGATTTGTGTATTCTTTGTCCAATTTTACTTTGGGGTTTGTTTGTTTAACATTCTTGCATAAACAGGTCTTCAATCAAGTTAACCATTTTTGAAGCATTATTCAGAACTTTCTTTATTTTATCCCTAAGATTTTTGTTTTCTTATAGGGAGAGTGGGGAGCAAACAGATATTCTGATTGGGTCTCACCATGTCATGATGCTCCTGCTCCAGCCTCCTCTCCAGCCATAGGCACAAGCCACTGTACCAAGCCCACCTAGACTGGTCAAGGGACCAAACCCACGCCTCCCATTCAGAACCAATCTCACGCAGCAGCACCGTACCAATGATGCCAACACAACTGGGCCACTCCCAAGTTTTTGCTATCAGCAGCATGCTACTATAATGTCAACATTTTTTATAAGGCAAAACTTGTCATGCAGTCAACCACTGTGGGGTACCAGGAGTACAGATAACAGAACTTTGGTTTTCAGATATAAAGACACAACATTAAATATACATTTGCCTTTGTTTCAGGAGACTCCTAATAGCAGAAAAAGTATTTTTAAATTTCACTATCATTTATAGAACTTACAAATGCTATAGGATGACAAATACTTGTGCAATCTGGTGACTTGTCAATCCAGAGGAAGAAGCTGCTGCTTTTCAGCTAATTACACAAAATCTCTTTAGCATATTGTGACATGTCATCAGTAAGTCAACTCACTAAACTGGAAATAAAGTCTTTTCAACTTCTTGGACTGTTTCTTGTGCTAACATTCTATTGCTGGTATTACTAAGTTCTTGCCAACTATGTAAAAATTTCCTTTTTTGGGATAAATTCTGCTACTAAAGAATTTGCTTCTTAAGCCTTTTCACTCAATGTGCTATTTTTAAACAAAAGCTTTGCTGTTTTGATATTTTGAAAGGCCTTTAAAACAATCAACATCCTTACTTGTGTAATGGCTATGATTTACAGTTAGCTGTAGCAATTGCTAAATTTGTAAGCTGCATGGCCAGACACTGCACAAAGGACAATTAAGACTACAAGTCCAAATAAAATCCTTGAGAAGTAGCTTTCATTATAAAGAATTTCTTTGTGTCTCCTGTACGAGGGTATGCTGAGTAACTCAGATTAGAATTCTTCCTTCCTAATCTTATCAGAAACATGTGTAAGTCTCTGCCTACAGCGGTCCTCTTCTATTTCACATCTTGCCTTCAAAAATTTTAACGATGGACCATCAGATCTGTTTGTAACAAATATATATTAATAAATATGAAAGTAGACATTATAAAAAGAAAAATGAAAAGTATAAAAAAAAAAATCTCACACTTGTGTAATGGCTATGATTTACAGTTAGCTGTAGCAATTGCTAAATTTGTAAGCTGCATGCCAGACACTGCACAAAGGACAATTAAGACTACAAGTCCAAATAAAATCCTTGAGAAGTAGCTTTCATTATAAAGAATTTCTTTGTGTCTCCTGTACGAGGGTATGCTGAGTAACTCAGATTAGAATTCTTCCTTCCTAATCTTATCAGAAACATGTGTAAGTCTCTGCCTACAGCGGTCCTCTTCTATTTCACATCTTGCCTTCAAAAATTTTAACGATGGACCATCAGATCTGTTTGTAACAAATATATATTAATAAATATGAAAGTAGACATTATAAAAAGAAAAATGAAAAGTATAAAAAAAAAAATCACAGAAAAATTTTCTTCTAACCTACACAGTCCAAATTTTTGAAATGTCCACAACAAAATGGCAGGAGACAACCAAGTTATGGCACATAAAAATTCCTTCTTACCATGACACCTTTCCTCTGATTTTCTACTTCACAGAACTTTATCACTCCCATAAGTCAACTGGCAGTGCATAATGAGAGACTAGCGATGATAATCGTGGGGGAGAGGCCAGCCTCCTCCTCCTACCCCTCTCCTCCCTGTGCAACAGTATGTGGGCCTATACTGCTGTACAGGGCTGACAGTCTCTACCAACATCGCCAACAAGGCAGCATGATCACTGTTCTCTACTGTAAGAACAGCACTATACAGCACACAAAGGTCAAAAACTGTATTTTCAGTCACGATTTTATATAGAACCCCCCGCAACATCTCAGAAACCCCAGATGAGTAACCCACCTCCGACACCAAATGACCTCCTATGAGAGGACACTTTCATTTGACTTGGATTCTTCTGTGACTTGATTTGCAAGTTCAGGCTTATCTTCTCCCTCATTCACCACTTCAGTCTCAGACACTGGTTTTGTCTGCCCTAGTTCTTCATTATTCTCTGGTACTTCCTGCTGGTTATTTTTTCCTTCTGTTAGGTCATTTTGATTTAATTTGTCACCAGATTCCAATTTAGCTTCTTTCCCATTTCCCTGCTTTGGGTTAACCTGTGAAGGCTCCTTAGCACTCTTCACCACTTCCTGGAGATTGTATTTTCTGAACAGCATGTAATCCTTCACGACACTCAGGCAACAGACAGCTTTGATGATTTCTACGACCACCGTGTACTGTGGATTGGTAAGATCCACTTTATTTTCTGAATTGAGACTGCTCACTATTCCTGTAACAAAAATAGAAAAATGCTTAGTCTGAGAATACTATTAGACTTGACGAATAGAAAAAAATATTTGTCTCTTTGTTGAGGACTTGTTAAAACAATATACTAGTCTGATCCTTTTTATGTGGTCTTTGATTAAATTCCGAGTCTTTTCTTTTTTTTAAAAAAAGTATGCCATAGGGCATGTGCACTTGCCAAACAAAGAGGGAAAGCAAGAAATTATCCTCCATGGGGCAAGGTCACACGGCAATACCATCTCCTCCACTTCTTCCTCCTGTTGGGATTTTAGGCACGTACAGGTGTTTTCCCTTTTTTTTTGCACATGTTGTTTTTCAAGCCTCTTAAGTCCAAGACTTGCACCATGCTGTCCATCATGTTGGATCCAGCTGCCTTAACTACCACACCACCAGCCCCCCCTCCATCAAGTCCTTCCAATAAATACAAATAAATGTAATCCTAAGACATTTAATAAGAGTACTTTTTTTCCCAAAGAAAATTCAATCCCAATTTTGAAAGGCTTTACCATAACATCTCATATCTAACACTAATATCAGTTAGGTTTGATATATTGTCAAGGACATTTTAATATCACTGTTCTACACTTTAAAATGTAAGACTAGATCTTTAAAAAAGAAAAACCTTAAAAACAAGAATAAGTTTACTATTACATTCCTATATAAAATCACTAAGAGAAACAAACCTGCCAATTCTTTGATGACTTCTTCTCTATTCATATGACTGTTATTTCGAGATTTATATACAATCTGAAATGTCCCTTTATTTGGAGCTTTAAACCAGGGTTCCAAAAATGTTTCTGCATATTTCTTCATATCTTCTAAAAAAGCCTTACATGTGCCTGAGATGGGTAACATTCGCAGAATAACACGAGTCTTCTTTTTCTTGGTTTTATACATATCCTGAAGAATATGATGCACTAATTTCTCAGGTTCTAAAAGACAAAAAAATCAGCACAGAAATAAAAAGGTAAGTTCAAAAACACTTTAAAGAGTCTTCAAACTCTAAAATGAATTTACATTGGTAGTGGTATAACTGACAGAAAGAGTAGAGGTATACATAATGGATTTCAAAACAAAATTTACCTTTTTTTTTTTTTTTTAATTTGCCAGAGGGCACATACACTAACTGGAGAGACAGAGAGAAAAGACAGAAAGTGGGGAACCAGCAGTTAGCGTAATGGCTATGTTGCTGGATTCCCACGTAGTTGACCGCAGTTCGCGTCCCGGACCCGGTGGCTTAGAATTCACGCCGGGCGCATGTGCGTGCGTGCCCAAGATCCTGAGAGGTAAAGAAAAAAAAAAAAAGATAGAAAGTGAGAAAGCACCTCTCATTGGGAAATTGTCACATTCCAATCCCTTCTCCTCAATTCCTCCTTCTTTTCAGGATTTTGGGCATGCACACACATGTACCGGGGTTTTTTTGTTGTTGTTTTTTAACTTTATCTATCTATCTATTTTTTCTTTTTTATTTGAACAGAGAGGGACAGAGTGACAGAGAGAAAAAGAGAGAGAGAGTGAAAGTGAGAAAGCAAGTTGTCTGGTCCAGAACTCAAACTGTGGTTAGCAACATGGAAGTTCAGCACCCTTAACCACATTGCCGGCCACCCTTGTGTGTTTTTCAAGCCATAGGGCCTGGGACTCAAACTGCACAGTCAGCCATGTGAAATCTAGCTGCCTAACCACCACACCACTGGCTAGCAAACCCAGTCATTTTTGCAACTAATATTTCTTTAGTGCCTACTATATACTAATATTTTACCTAATATTTTAACTTTTCACATTACTACTTTCACTCAAAATAACTAAGTAGACACCAAAATTAACATTTTTGTGATATCCTGATTTATCTGACCGCAACGTATTATTTTCCCATAACACCAACTATCAGAATAACAAATATGAAACAAAACAAAAATCTTCAAGTCACTTAAAAAAAGATTTAATTAATCTACTGGCTAAATCAGTACATAAGTCTAGATCTCAGACCTGGGAGAAATCTCAAGACCATGCAATGAATAAAAACATCAGTTTAGGGCTACTCAGTGTCTTCAATATTTTTAAGTTAGTTGATGAAACTTAAAAGTCAAGAAACTGGGCCAGAAAGTGGTATTGAGGTTAACGAGGCTAGATCCCAAAAACCAACTGTGCAGTTAAGAGTCCTGGACCAGGAGGTCTGAAATACACTGGTCAATGTACATATATGCCCCAAATTCCAAGAGGAGAATGAATTGTGAAAGGACTGTGGTGTGACCTCCGCTCCCTGGGGGGGTGCTCTCTTACTTTCTTTCTCCCTCTCTCTCTAAGGGAAGTGCACATATCCTATAGTAAACAGTCACAACAAAATAAAAAAACTTCTCCAGATTTCCAACTTAAAAAAAAATACTAGGAAATTTGGCCCTACATTCTCAAATAGCAACAACTAGCTGGAGTTGAGGGGGAGTCCTGCCCCTTTTAGACAGAACAGGCACTTTTGTTTTGCCTAAAGTTACATACAAAGGAAGAACGTTTCCCACTCAAGTCAATGCTATGTCTACCACCTCATTCTGCCTTTCTGTGTGCCCACTGTTAATACAACATAGAGAGAATCTAATCAAACGATTAACCAAACAAAGCCATTTTGTAGGCAGTATTCTCTGAGGCAGGGAGACGCCTCCATAGCATGGCATTAAAAATCTTAAGGGTTATTAGTCAGACAAACCTATCCCAAGTGTCCTTATGAAGACTACATTATTTGCTCCACTCTCTACTGACTGGAACCTTCTTAGCCTCATCGCTGTAGATGCTTTAATGTCATCAACTTCTTTCTTCAAGGCAGCCTCCATATCGTCGTCATCTCCCTCACTTTCAGAGAGCTGCTGATCCTTATCTGTAAACTGTTTGCAATAAAACTCATGAGCAGAAATGGCACAACAGTTCATGTTTAAACACCATAATTAATTTCTTATGTGAAACTCCCACTAGCAAATGACTCAATATTGACAACGAAATTTATTATTAAGAGTCTGAGAAACCACTTCCTCCAAACTGTAAAGAAAGGAGAGTTCCCTTAGACTGTGGTAGATATAATTCAAAATGTTTTCAAAAGTATCGCAACAACAAAATGGAAAATGTTCTCACAGGATAAATCATATCAGGGTGTTCTTCATACCATCACTAAATACATTTGTGCATGATATAACACTCTCCTTTTGGTAAAAACAGACCAAATATTTATGGAATTAAAAACCTTTACTCCTGTTCTACTGAGGAACAGGGCACAGAAACAGTTCAAGAATCTGCTCAAGGCACCACTGAAGACACACGCACCTGTGGCCCAGTTCTCTGTCCACCAATATGGTTGCCAATCAAACCGGATTAGTAGAATAATTGTACAAACTTTTGGAGCCTTTATTATATACCAGGATGTATTTTAGGTACACAAGCAACTCTCTAGCCAATCACATAGTAGCATTCTTTTTTAGCTAGTTCAGCAGAATTAAGTACTGTGTCCGCGCCCAAATCCCAATGCAAAGTTAAATCATCTCTCGGTACTATCCTTCAAGAAATTGTTTGGAATGTTCACGTGCATATTCACCTAAATTTTAAGCCAATAACATGATTTCCAAACTGTGGGAAAAGCAAGATTTTGGATGGTATTGGAACAAGAGATTTTACTTTTTAAAACCTGTGATTTTACACAATTGAGAAGTTCCTATTAAAGAGACTGAGACAGGGCTCCCTCCAAAATGCTCAGGAAAGAGGCAGTCCCCTCAGACTGTGATAGCCATTTATTGACCGCTTCGCCTGGCCCACAGCATGCAGTAAGTGCGAGCTAGTTTCATCAATAAATGGAAAAGGAAAAGCAAAAATAAAACAAAGTGCGTGCTCTTGTAGTACAGGACGTTACTGCGAGAGCCTCACCAAAGGGCGGGAACAGGGACAAGGCCACGCCCCCACACCACGCGCCTGGCAAATGTCGCGCGTGCGTACACAGGCAGCCAGCCGCAAGCCTGCCGTCCTTCACATAGGCCTGGCTGGCCCGGCCGATCCCCCTGGTACCTTTTCGGGGCCGTACATGTCGTCGCCGTACTCGTTGAGCAGGCTGTAGGCCTCCTCCACGCACTTGCGCTCATTCATGTTGCAGGTGATGAGGATGCCCTGTAGCCCGGGTTCCAGCTGCCGCGGCCCGCCGGCGGCGCGCG
>NW_006159864.1:873263-888411 GCF_000334495.1 Tupaia belangeri chinensis | reverse complement strand
ATGAGAATGCCCGGGAGCCGGGGTGCCGCCGGCCGCGCCCCGCCGGCGTCGCAGCGCCGGGCCCGCTTGGCTTGCACGTACTGAGCCTTGCCTTTGCGCTTCCCGCCGCCGGGCAGAGGAGGCTGCTGGACCGGAGCCTCCATGGTGCGTGCCAGGTGAGATGAACGAGAAACGTGCTTCCTCGCGATTCCCGACGTCCTCGCCAACGTCGGCGCGGGCTGGTTACGTCAGTTGGACGCGACGGCCTCCCCTAGCCCGCCTCCAAGCCACATTCGGTGCTGCGCCGGGTCCTAAAGCCCGTCGGCGCGGGCTGCAGGGAGAAAGTGAGAGGGCCCGTCCATGCCCCGCCCCTCGCGAAGACTGACAGACACGTCACCGCCCGAAAAAGGGTTTTCTCTGGCTCGCGGGTGGAACTGGACTGTAATTACAATAGGATATTGATTGTGCTTGCTAAGAGTCGTTTCATTTACTCTTTCGGTGTCATTCTTTCATTTATTCAGTTAATATTTATTGAGCATCTATGTCCTAGTCACTGTCCTAAATACTGAGTTTGGGCCGTTAGTGAAGCAAAACACTGTTCATTGCCCTTACAGGCCAGTGTTTCCTAGAAGTCAATGGGGGCCTTTCAAACCATCGTACTTCTTTGTTCCTGTTGAAATGTGTATATTCAATAAACTTGTAGTGCTCCTGTTGCAGGATCCCAGGGTAGAAGAAACTGCATGAAATAGAGATACCTATTTATCAAAGTGAGATCTGTTAACATACAGGAAAATTTGACCAAACTTAACTTTAAATTGTCACTGTTGGGGCCAGCAGTTAGTGTAATGACTATGTCGCTGGACTCCCATGTAGTCAACCGCGGTTTGAGTCCTGGACCCAGTGGTTTGAAACTCACGCGGGGCGTGTGTACGTGTGTGCCCAAGATCCCAAGAGGAGAATGGAGGAGAAAGGATTGCGGTGTGGCCATCCCCCCTGGGGGGGGGGTGATTTCTCACTTTCTGTCTCTGTCTGGCGATCGCATGCGCCCTATAGCAAAAACCTCTCAAAAAAAAATTGTCACTATGGGACTATCATACATTTTAATTTGTGAAATATGTTTATATTATTAGTATCAAAAATACTAATCAATGCTAATTAATTTCTTCACACACTTTTGGGGGAGAAAGGATTGCGTGGGGGCCATCCCCCCTGGGGGGGGGGTGATTTCTCACTTTCTGTCTCTGTCTGGCGATCGCATGCGCCCTATAGCAAAAACCTCTCAAAAAAAAATTGTCACTATGGGACTATCATACATTTTAATTTGTGAAATATGTTTATATTATTAGTATCAAAAATACTAATCAATGCTAATTAATTTCTTCACACACTTTTGGTATGACATCAATGTCATGCCAAGTGGTAATGACATTTTGGTGAATTCCAAGTACACTTGGTTTGGATAAGAAAGCCCATTCCTTACTTCTGAACAAAATCATTAGGAGCCAAAAAGGATTTGTCCTTCATTTCCCTAGGCTGAATTACCTAATCCAGTGACCCAAAATGTGCAATGGATCATCATAGGAAGTCAGGAATAAAGCATTTCCTATTTAATGGCAGGCCAGCATCTCTCAGAGTTCCATACTTGTAGGTCACATGAAAAGATGCTGAAAGGATGGTCCAGCAGGTGGCATAGAGATTAAGGCACTGGATCCCACATGGACAGGCTCAAGGTTCAAGTCCTAGAGCTAGCAGCTTAAGAATCATGCCAGGTGTGTGTACATGAGTGCCCAAAATCCCAAGAGGAGAGTGAAGGAGAAGGGATTGGGGCATGGCCATCGCTCCCCCCCAGGGGGTAATTTCCCTCTCTCTCCCCTTCTTTCTCTCTCTCTCTCTCTCTGGCAAGCACATGTGCCTTATAGTAAACAAACAAACAAAAACACTTAAACAAAAAAAGATACTGAAGGGAAATAGCCTAGAAATCTACATACAATGTATGTAAATTAATTTTCATTAATAAAGAAAATATTTATTTTCTTTCCTCCAATGAAGTATACCTTCCCATTTTCTTTTGTCCATGCCTGTCATCAGGATGTTTAAAAACCCACTCACCTATATGTATAGGGAAACAGTCCTTTCAGCGTTAACATAATTGTCTCCATACACCAAAGTCAGGAATCCATTTCTTTACACTTCATGCAGCTAGAAACCAACATGAACTTTATTAATCCCTGTGTTGAAGTTATACCTTTGGCAGTTATTTTGCTTGTGACGAGCAAATATAGGAATGTTGTGCATTTTGCTGACCTAGTCATTTCAATCTCATGTTTGATATTCGTTATTAGTGAAAGCAATCAAATGTTAAGAGAAAGAAAACTAGCCTGGTGCTGAACTCCATGGTTAGCCTTTTTTTTTTTTCAATCATGATGCATATGTGGTTTTATATTTCTATTTTCATTAAACTATTTGCTATGTTTCATATATTCAGGAGGGCTTGTGGCCAGTACAGGGGAACGATATAAGGCATTCATAGATTCCTGTTCCCTTTCTCGTCTTAATTTTCAAAGCTGTTGCCGCTTAAGTGCTACCTGCATATTTAATACAGAAGCCATTCTGGTCCCAAATACAGATGGGAGACACTCTTATTAGATACTGCTCTTGTTCTCATCTTGCTCCCTATCCAGGACTTCCTACTGTATTCTCTTGTTATTCGGCATCTTCAGGGAATAGAATCCTGATACTGAATTCTGGTCTCTTTCTGCCTTGACTCCTTGTACTTGCTGCCTTCAGAGTTGGTATGAGGTCTAATTAAGAGCCCAAACTTTTTTTTAAGAGACATTTTTGCTATAGGACACGTGTGCTTGCTGGAGAGACAAGACAGAGAGAGAGAATTCATCCCCCACCTGAGATGGCCATGCCTCAATCTTTGCTCCTCCATTCTCCTCTCAGGATCTTAGACATGCACACACGCATACCCAGTGTGAGTTTTAAGTTGCCAGGTCTGGGACTTGAACTGCCGCCGTATATATGGGAGTCCAAGTGATAAAACTATTACACCATCTGCTGGTCCCAAGAGCCCAAATTCAGATCCTAGTTTTACCATGTCCTGGCTGTGGGACTCAGGTAAACCTAGTTTCAGTTTCTTCACTAGCTAAAAAATGTTTTCAGTAGAGAGGACAATAGCAATATCCACATCATGGGTTATGTCAGATTAGGCATGACAAGTACTTACTCATGGTTGTTGGAGACAGAAACCAGCCTGGGACTGAGAGATAAGCCAGAGTGAAGAATGCAGAAGTGAGTTGAAAGCAACCCCATTCCCAAGTGGAAAGCTGCAGCCATGGAGCCCCAGGCATGGGCTGTGCCTCAAGATGTTGGGCAACATTCCAGTAGCCAAAATACTGTCTAAGCACTAACTTAGTGATAGCTATTGATCTTGTACCAGGAATATAGCCTACAACGAATGTCATGTATGTTGTACATTATTCTTTAGAGCTAAACTCACTGCTTATCTGATTTTATTTGGAATAAATGGACTCTGCTCTGGTACAGTTTTGCTTCTACTCCAAGAGAGTTTTAGTACCCTGCTTTAACCTTTTCCTCGTCTCTTTTCTCAATTCTTCACAACACCCTACCTTCAAGCCCTGAATTTCTCACACATAATCACTGTGTAGTCAATGTGGTCTTAAACACAACTAACTAGCTTGGGGCTCAGTGTCCCGACCCGGGGGACAGCCGAACAGGTTTCCTGAGTGAAGGAGTGAGAGCCGGGACAAGCGGCGTAGTGTTACAGCACGGAGACGACAGTGTCGTCCGTTTATTGTGGGCAGCACAGTACAGTGCAGAGACGACGCAGTGTCGCGTCGTCTACTGTGAGCAGCACGGAGACCACGTGGTGTCACAGCTCTTCAGGGTCGTCCGGAGACGATGTAGTGTTACAGCTCTTCAGGGTCTCCCAGGTCGTCTGGAGACGATGCAGTGTCAGCTCTTCAGGATCTTCAGGGTCGTCTGGAGACTGCGCGGTGTTTCAGCTCTTCAGGCTCTTCAGTTGTCGTCTTCCTGGTCGTTGTCGTCGTCTCGGTTGTCTGTGTCGTCTGGCTACTGTGGGCCAGGCATCGTGGTTATTTATATACACTCTGGTGGGTTGTAAACACTGGGTCGTGATTGGTTGTAAATGGTGGACTGTGATTGGTTGTAAACGGTGGGCCCTGATTGGTTGTTAACGGTGGGTTATGATTGGTTGCTTTTGGACCAATCATGAGGTGCCAGATATGCAAATTTGAGGGATTCTAGTGGCCAATCAGAGCAAGGTTTCAAAGGTCAGGTTTTTGGAAGGGAACCAATCATGGTAATTGTTTGCTCTCTGAGAAACCTCGGCAGACTCGCTGGTGTGCAGCTTCCCACAGCTCAGTAGTGACTCACTTAAACTTTTGTGTGTGTATGTGTGTCAATATCATCCCTAAATCTGATCCTCTAACCTCATTATTTGTCTCTGAATCTCTTATTTCAATGGTTCTTTTATATATGTGCCTTATTGAAAGTTAAGTATAGTCCCTTTAGGAAGGAGGCTAGAGGGAAATAAATTTAAAAATAAAATAGTGCGAGTTAAAATAAAATATGTAACACCTGCACAACTTACCTTTGCCAACTGGTTCCTGCTTCACATTTGATTGAATGACATCCTAAGTCTTTCACTGGTTAAGCAGCCTTCGCTGACAGCACTGGTCAAGCTTGTTCTTTCATCACATCATATGCTGTGTGGGAATCAGACCCAACAGCCTGATCTCCAACGTGGGAATCTAACTTTGAACCCTTGTGAACTTGGGTCTATTAGTGGAAAATTCTCATTTGGACTAGCTATTGTGCTCCTACATGCATCCTCCTCAGCCCTGTGGGGCGTCATGAATTCCTTATCCACATCATCTCCAATGTGGTTCACCTGGCTATTGCTGGAGGGTCCTACTATTTTTCTTGGAGAGGTTTTTGCTATAGGGTGCGTGTGCTCACCAAAAAGACAGAGAAAGAAAGACAGAAAGTAAGAAATAACCTCCCCGGGGGGATGGCCACAATTCAGTCCCTTCTCCTCCATTCTCCTCTCCAGATCTTGGGCACGTATGCACACACACCTGGCATGAGTTTTAAGTCACCGGGTCCGGGACTTGAACTGCAGTCAACTACATGGGGGTCCAGCGACATAGCCACTACACCAACTGCTGGTCCCACGGAGAGTCCCACTTTTAACAGGTGAGCTTCCACAACACAAACTTAGCATTTTGTCAGCCTAGATTCTTGAGGGGAAAAGTGAATGAATCTCTTTCTTTTTTCCCTCCAATTTTTTTCTCCAACTTTATACTTTACATGCATGAGTCTTTCTCCTTAAAACTTTTCCTGATGTTTCTTTCTTCCTGCTTTGTGGAGATTTGATTGAATAATTTTTTGTTTAAATATAGTTTATTTAGTTCTATTTGTTTGAGCACCTCCAGATCATTTTTCTTCTTACTTCCATTTTAATCAATACTGCAAAGAATGAATCCCCACTGGAAGAATCTCACATAGTTTGAAAGTTAGCAAAAAATTCTTCCATTTACAAGTCAAATCATTCTATGGACTTTAGAGTTCACCAATGCATAACCTTATAACAGGTGGATCAGACTGATGCCTTTACCATCACAAAAGGAGTGCAACTAGACATTGTTTCTCCAGCTGTGATGCAAAAGGAATTACACAATACTATTTATACCATCTCTTTGCTAAAAATTGGCCTAGCTTCTAGATCTATCAGATTACAGAAACAGCAAGGTACAGAAAAACATGTTACATTCAGTCACACTGAATTAGCAAAATCAGTACTGGATTTATAAAACTCTAGAGGAATATGCCCTATTTTCCATAACCAATTACAAAGATGAGAGAATTATAGATTAAGAGAAACTTAAAACATATTTCAATGAAAAGCAGTGTTTTGGCCTTGTTTGGACCCTGAGTTGGAAAGAAAGCAACTGTAAAATAAGTTGTTTATAAGTTAATCTGAAAAAAATATGAAATATAAAAAACAATATTAATATTTGATGATAAGTGGTTATTGCAGCTTTTTCATGTATTATAATTTCAGGTATTGTGGTTAGGTTAAAAAAATCCTCATATCTTAGAGATATATAGAAAGTATTCATTAATTCAGTGATATATTTATGTTTATTTCAAAGTAATACAAGGAAAGGGAAAAGTGGATGGGGATATAAATGAAACAAGATTGGCATGTGCTGGCAGTTATTGGAGCTGAATAATGGATGCATAGGGGCTCACCATACTATTCTAACCATTTGTATGTGTTTAAGATTTTTCCATAATGAGAGAGAAGGGAGCGATATAGACATAGAAATAGAGAATAAAGAAGTCAAAGCTACAAGTATAGGTAACAATTTAGTGAAATTTTGCTGTAAAAAGGAGAAGAATGGAGTAGTAGGTAGAAGAAAACAAACAACCCAAGAAATCTTATTTTAATATGGAAAATATTATAATGTGTTAATATTTGTTATTGTCTTTCTCTACAATTCCTATTCCCAAAATAAATAAAGAAAATGATGATGCAAAAGAGAAGAATGGTGATTGAAGGAGTGACATCTTTCAGTGGGAGAGAAGGGTTGATGTCATGTGCACAGTAGAAAGAATGACAGAAACTAGGACCTTGAACAATTCATCCATCATCACTGAAAGGACTACTGAGAGTTATTGGCAGTGTTGTAGGAGTTCTGATTGAAGAGGTGGTAGGAGAAGGAAGACATTGTCATCTGCCTACTTATTGATTTCAAAATAAAAGGGAGAACACGTGAAAATTTAAAGAAATAGGGGAAGATGAAATGGTTATCTTCAACATTAGAAATTAGTGGGGTTGTCAGAGAAGGAGGAAGACCCATTTGGATTTCTGCAGTCAGAGAGTAAAAGTTTGTTAAGACAATTAAATGGGAAGCCATTAGACTGATGTAACTACAAACCAAAACCGAACTGAGAATTTGAAAGAAAATGTAAATTAAGTACTAGCTTGGTAGAGTAGTGGTACTGTACTGCTCAAGTGAAGCTGGGTCCACATGGAAAACAGTGCATTAGATTCCCTAGGTTAACTTGTAAAGGCCAGGCATGTGTGCCCATGATCCCGGCTGGCTGGGAAGGCTGGGAGTAGGATGGCTGCTTGAGACCTTATTGTGAGTGCTTGTTTATCCTTCTCTTTTTCAAGGAAAAAAAAAACAATATTAATATTTGATGATAAGTGGTTATTGCAGCTTTTTCATGTATTATAATTTCAGGTATTGTGGTTAGGTTAAAAAAATCCTCATATCTTAGAGATATATAGAAAGTATTCATTAATTCAGTGATATATTTATGTTTATTTCAAAGTAATACAAGGAAAGGGAAAAGTGGATGGGGATATAAATGAAACAAGATTGGCATGTGCTGGCAGTTATTGGAGCTGAATAATGGATGCATAGGGGCTCACCATACTATTCTAACCATTTGTATGTGTTTAAGATTTTTCCATAATGAGAGAGAAGGGAGCGATATAGACATAGAAATAGAGAATAAAGAAGTCAAAGCTACAAGTATAGGTAACAATTTAGTGAAATTTTGCTGTAAAAAGGAGAAGAATGGAGTAGTAGGTAGAAGAAAACAAACAACCCAAGAAATCTTATTTTAATATGGAAAATATTATAATGTGTTAATATTTGTTATTGTCTTTCTCTACAATTCCTATTCCCAAAATAAATAAAGAAAATGATGATGCAAAAGAGAAGAATGGTGATTGAAGGAGTGACATCTTTCAGTGGGAGAGAAGGGTTGATGTCATGTGCACAGTAGAAAGAATGACAGAAACTAGGACCTTGAACAATTCATCCATCATCACTGAAAGGACTACTGAGAGTTATTGGCAGTGTTGTAGGAGTTCTGATTGAAGAGGTGGTAGGAGAAGGAAGACATTGTCATCTGCCTACTTATTGATTTCAAAATAAAAGGGAGAACACGTGAAAATTTAAAGAAATAGGGGAAGATGAAATGGTTATCTTCAACATTAGAAATTAGTGGGGTTGTCAGAGAAGGAGGAAGACCCATTTGGATTTCTGCAGTCAGAGAGTAAAAGTTTGTTAAGACAATTAAATGGGAAGCCATTAGACTGATGTAACTACAAACCAAAACCGAACTGAGAATTTGAAAGAAAATGTAAATTAAGTACTAGCTTGGTAGAGTAGTGGTACTGTACTGCTCAAGTGAAGCTGGGTCCACATGGAAAACAGTGCATTAGATTCCCTAGGTTAACTTGTAAAGGCCAGGCATGTGTGCCCATGATCCCGGCTGGCTGGGAAGGCTGGGAGTAGGATGGCTGCTTGAGACCTTATTGTGAGTGCTTGTTTATCCTTCTCTTTTTCAAGGAAAAAAAAACAAAAACAAAAGCAAAAACCAAACAAACAAACAAAACAACAACTTAAAAAAGAAAGGAAGAAAATGAAGCTTATAAGCAACCAACACTTGCACTTGCACTTTCCACCAGGACAGTCCAGATAAGACGATTTTTCAGACTTTAATCAGTCAAGTAATTTCTTTCCTTAGCTTCCACAGTCTTCTAAAAATCTTTTCTTTGCCTCTTTAGAGAAGCCTTGAGCCACTTCTGACTTAAAGCTGCCTAATTTATAAATTATTGTTCAAATAAATGCTTCAGATTTTTAAAAGTGTCTTAGTTTATCCCATAGGTAGTGTAACCATCAACAAGTAATATAAATTGTTTCCCTTTGTTCTGAGAGCTGTTCTAGCAAAGTAATCAAACCCAAGGAAAGGAACCTTGATTTATAGCCAGTTGGTCAGAAATACAAGTCGTATCTAAGGCTTGTAGTTGGCATCTGAAGTGCAGGCATTGAGCCTTTAACCTGTGAAATCTGTCACTGCCTCCAGGTACAGAGTGTTAAATTGAATTGAAATATAAGACACCCAACTGAAGTCTACTAAAGAATTTAATGTGTGTGGAATGTCCTCCCTCCCCCACCAACTGGTGTCGGAAGTGTTGTGTTGAGTGTGCATGAAAATAAGAAAACACTTTTTCCTCCCCTTATCACTAATAGTGGACTCAACACCAAAATGGAAAGAAAAGGAAAAAAAAAAAATCAAGGAAGTGGAAGATAGAATAATAGAAATTACCTAATTTGAACAAGGGATTAAAAAAAAAAAAAACAGATGGGTGGGTAGGAGTGATAGGAAGAACAGAGCCTCAGAGACCTGTGGTGCTATTACAAAAAATCTAATATAGGAGTTGAAAAGTTACTCCTAGAAATAGTGACTGAAAACTCGAGATTTGGCCAGAGACACAAACTATAGAATTCAGTAACAAAACAATTATACAAGACCAAGTGAGGTTCTTTGTGTAAAAGCAAGGCTGGTTCATTATTTTAAAATCAATGTAATCTACCTTATTAAAGAAGAAAAAAAATCCCATCTTTATAGTAATTAATTCAGAAAAAATGTACCAAAATTCAACACCTCTTCTCAATAAAAGCTATCAAAAAAAAAAACAGGAATAGGGGAGAACTTCCTCAACTTGATAAAGAGCATCCACAAAAAGCCTACAGCTAATGTCATATCTAACCATGGAAGACTAAATACTTTCCCTCTAATATCAGGGAAAAGGCAAGGAAATCTGGTCTCATTCTTCTTATTTAACAGAGTGCTAGAAATTTTAGCCAGTGCAATAAGGCAAGAAAAGAAAATAAGAAGCATATAAATCTGAAAGGAAGAAATAAAACTGTCCTCATTTGCAGATGATGTGATTACACAGAAAATTCTAAGGAATCAACAACAACAAAAAAATAGAACCAAAAAGTAACTAATAAATTCCTGTCTTTGTTTAAGTGAATATGAGATGGGTTTCTATCACATGTAACTGATACATTTATTTATTCTAACATCCATGTTTATTAAAGGCTTAAAAGTTGCCAGCATCTGCTTCAGACAATAGTAACACATCAGCAGATAAAAAGTTTTTACTCTCAAGGGAAGTAGTAAGAGGTGTAAAAAGTTGAGGCCAGCAGATGACATAGTGGTTAGGTCACTGGACTCCCATGTAGTCGACTATAGTTCAAATCCCAGACATGGTGACTTAAAACTCACACCAGCCACGTGTGCATATGTGCCTAAAATCCCAAAAGAAGAAAGGATTGTGGTGTGACCATCACCCCTGGAGGGTGATTTCTTGCTTTCTGTATCTCTGCTTCTCCAGTGAGCACATGCACCCTATAGCCAAAAAAAAAAAAAAACTCTCTAAAAAAAGAGATGTAAAAAGTTAAAGCAGGTTAGAGAAAAAAAATATGGAGTGGTATTTCACAAAATTTAATAAGGGAAGATTTCTCCAGTCAGGATAGTGAATTGAAGGAACCCAAGGCTGGGACATATACAGTGTGTTTGGAAAAACACAAGGAGAGCCCATCTACGGTCTTGAGCATTGGTTGACACTGCTGCTTGACGAGCTGAGGCCACATAGAAAGCTCTGTTGATTCCTGGCCCACCCTAAAAGCCAGATGCAATGGCAAGTGCCTGTGGTCCCAGCTACATGAGAAGCTGAGGTAGGAGAATCTTGACATAGTGAAACTCTGTCGTAAATTTGTTTTTATAAAAAGGGGGGGGGGGGGGACTGGTAGAGGGTATAATGGTTATGTCGCTGGACTCCCATGTAGTCGACTGCAGTTCGAGTCTTGCACCTGGCGACTTAAAACTCAAACCAGGCACGTGTGTGTGCAGCCGAAGATCCTTAGAGGAGAAGGGAGGAGGAGGAATTGCTCAGTGACTGCCCTGGGGTAAGAGTTCTTGCTTTCTGTCTCTGTCTCTAAGGAGAGCATAAATGTCCTAAAGAAAAAGAAAGAGAGAGGGAGAGAGAGAAAGGAAAAGAAAAGAAGAAAGAAAAAGAAAACAAGGAAGCTGGTTGGCTGCAGCAAAGTGAGGGGCAGAGGAGGAGCAGAATGTAGGTCAGAAAGAACCCCATGCCAGATCATAGTTTCTCGTAGTGCATAAAAAGGACTTGGGATTTTACCTGGAGTGTGTGAGCTGACAAGTACTGAAAGATTCCAGCAGAGACGTGACCTGATAGTGTTTATATTTAGTCCCAACCAGTTTAACAAATAAACACAGCAACTGGGTCCCTGAGATCTACAACTCATACCTGCCCCTCAACTCCTTTCATTCCATTTCAAAACTCCTCTCTGCCTTTCTCTGTCTGTTTTTTCCTCCCGAGGAAGAATTTTCTCTGCCTTTTCACAGAACTAAGCCCTTCACAAACTTCTTGAACACTTTCCTTCCTGTGAATAAATTGCTTTCCCAGTGCTCTGAAAGCTTGCCATGTATGTAAATCATTGCCTGTAACACTGACCTCCAGGGGTTGTGTAAACTTTCTGTGTAAACTTAGCCCAGAGCTCTTGCTCCTCCCTCCAGAAGGTCTCGACAAATCAAGGAAAGGCACTCTAGGCAAGCGTTGCTCCAGATTGTCAGACAACTTCTTCCTCTTCTTTTGGCTGCTACCAAGACCAAAGCAGTTGAGCGAATTTCAGGTTCAGAGCTACTCTTCTAGGAATCAGGTAACATCATCTGTAACTTTAGTGAGTACTCCCTTTCCTCTCCTGTGTAGGATTTCCTTCACTGGAACGTGGTTTTTGTTTGTGTGTGTGTGTGTGTGTGTGTGTGTGTAGCAAAGATAACAAACAACTAAACAAAATGACAAATCAAAATTGTTCTCACTAAAGTCTTGGTCATCCAAGGTATTTCAGAATTTCTCAGTTGTTGTGTGATAGCATTTAGTGTGAGAAATGTGCACACACAAAAGGCTATAAGCATACCAGTTAAGCTTTTTTTTCATGTTAACCTTTTTGGTTCTATTTAATTTTTTTAAAACTGTGTGCATGTGTTTGACAGAATGTTTTAGAAAAGTATTTGAGCAGTGGGTGACTTTTCCACTGTGCTATTTATTTCACTTCCCACCCTGCTTAGTGGCAGATGGGACTCCACCTTCTGCATCATACAGAAAGTACACAAATTACCACTAGGAAACTTGGGAAACCATTCAGGTGCAAACCTTAGAAAATAACGTGACACTTTTCCCCTTGTGGTGTTAAGGTCAGCTTCAAAAGTTCTGGGCAAGAGAGTTTAACCTGGTCTTGTTGAGGCTGGGGTTGGGGGAGAGTGAACTTTACCCTATAAACTGGATTACTTAGGAGGAGGGGTGTTTATAAAGATGTGGGGAGGCTAAAGCCCCCTTACCCCTGCTGTTTACATGGATGTAGGACTTACATGGCAGATGGGACCTTAAATACTTTCAAAAG
This sequence comes from Tupaia belangeri chinensis, assembly GCF_000334495.1. NCBI lineage: Eukaryota > Metazoa > Chordata > Mammalia > Scandentia > Tupaiidae > Tupaia > Tupaia belangeri. The sequence continues at coordinate 876,091 of NW_006159864.1, read as the reverse complement.
CCCATCTGACCAGCAGCAGTACTATTTTTCTTGGGAGAGTTTTTCTCAGCAGTTTCTGTGACTCATTATAAGTCTGGACCCACACTGGGTAAGTTATCTTGGCCCTTTCACTTATAATTTACAAACCTGCAAAATGAAAATGCTAAGATACCTGAAAAAGAAGCAATAGGACTTTGTTGGATAGAAGGTAGTCTTAAGGTTTTGATAAGTAGGTTGATATTTTCTTTTTGATAGAACAAAATAGGTTCCTTTTAAGCTCTAAGTAACTGGTCAGTTTTCTTTATGACGTATGTTTGAAAATTTTTTGAATGTCGTGGAGAGTTTTGTATAGGGATTAGGGGAGAAGTCATACTGAACTCTGATTCTACTCAGTATCAGCAAGCTGAGTACAGCATAATTATCCCCAATGACATTAATATTTGCATAACTGCTTAACATCTTCCTAATAGTCTAGAAGCTTCATGAGAGCGGGACCAGCTGTGTGTTGTTCATAGCCTTACTTTCAACATTTAGCATGGGTCTGGCATGTAGTAAGTATTCAACATCTGATCAATGAATCAACACATTGTCCAATTTGGGTATGTGTGTGCTCATACGTGTTTGTTGGTAAAAGGGAAAAATAACAAATGAATTTGAAGTGCTTGGTTCAGTGCAACCACTTGCCAAATCTCAGCAAAAATATTCCCCTCCTTGGTGAGACCTTATGAAAGAGCCTCCATTTTCTCCAATTACCTTCTTTGCTTTTTGGTGTTATGTTTATTTATTGCCTTGTTTACTATAAGTCTCTTTCTATGACAGCAGGAGGACCTGATCTCTTCCATTCACCCATTAAAAACTCTGTGTCTCAGGACCAGTGGTTGGCATAATGGCTCTGTCGCTGGACTCCCACGTAGTCGACTGCGGTTTGAGTCCCAGACCTGATGGTTTAAACTCATGCCAGGCATGTGTGTGTGCGTGCCCAACATCCTGAGAGGAGAATGGAAGAGAAGGGATTGTGGCATGGCCATCCCCCTTGCGGGGTGATTTCTTGCTTTCTGTCTCTCTGTCTCTCTTTGTCTTTCTGGTGAGCACACACGCCCTATTGCAAAAACCTCTCCAAAAAAAATTTTTAAAAAAAGCTCTGTGTCTGAAACAATTCAGGGTAGATATCCAATCAGTATTTGTTGAATGAATGAATCATGCTAACCTACTAAGAATAAAGAGCAAGGCCCCCAAGATATTTGTTCTAAGCAGTCCAAATTCTTGCCTTATTTTTTTCTTTTTTCTTTTTGTTTGTTTTGTTCTCTCTGTGTGTGTGTGTGTGTGTTTGTTTTTTTGTTTTGTTTTTTGGGGGGGTTTTTTGGGGTTTTTTTTTTTTTTTTTTTTAGGTTTTTGCCACAGGGTATGGCCAGAGAGAGACAGACAAAGGAAATAAAAGGGAAAGTGAGAAATCACCCCCTGGGGGTGGTGGTGGTGGTAATGACCACACTCAATCCCTTGCCCCTCCATTCTCTTCTCAGGATTTTGGTCAGGCACACACATGTGTCCAATGGGATTTTCAAGCTGCTGGGTCTGGGACTCAAACCACATTCTGCCTGCCATATGGGAGTCCACTGCCTTTACCACTACCCCACCTGCTGACCCCTGCTGCCTCTTATTTAATAGGATCAGAAGTTTTTTCTTATAGTTAGCCATTTAAAAATACTACTTGGGGACCAGTGGTTAGCGTGATGGCTATGTTGCTGGACTCCCACGTAGTCAACTGCGGTTCGAGTCCCAGACCCGGTGACTTAAACTCACGCCAGGCGCGTGTGCATGTGTGCCCAAGATCCCAAGAGGAGAATGGAGGAGAAGGGATTGCGGAGTGACCATCCCCTCTGGGGGGTGATTTCTTGCTTTCTGTCTCTCTGTCTCTCTCTGTCTGTCTGGTGAGCGCACGCGCCCTGTAGCAAAAACTTCTCCAAAAAACAAAAAACAAAAAAACAAAAAAAATTAAAAAATACTATTTGTTTTTACATCAAAATAATGAGGGAAAGAATTACAACTCAGAATCATCCACAGAAGATTAAGAAATCATAATGCCTCTGTTCACTGAAATGCCAATGCAAATGCAACTGTTAAAAAATAAAAACTTCAGGGGAACCAGCAGTTAGCGTAATGGCTATATGTCGCTGGACTCCCACATAGTCAACTGCGGTTCACGTCCCGGACCCGGTGGCTTAGAACTCACGCCGGGCGCGTGTGCGTGCACGCCCAAGATCCCGAGAGGAGAATGGAGGAGAAGGGATTGTGGCGTGACCATCCCCCCTGGGGGGTGATTTCTTGCTTTCTGTCTCTCTGTCTCTCTCTGTCTGTCTGGCGAGCGCACACGCCCTATAGCGAAAATCTCTCCAAAAACATTATTTAATTAAAAAAATAAAATAAAATAATAAAAACTTCAGTGTACAGATAATGGAAACAGCTCCAAAAATGTATTTCTACTGGGCATAACAGTATGTATTCTAGGCTATCTGATGTGTAAAAGTGGTGGAGAAATAAGAATGTATAGTCATATTTTCTTTTTTTTACTTTTTTTTTTTTGAGAGAGAGATTTTTGCTATAGGGCGTGTGCGCTCGCCAGACAGACAGAGAAAGACATAGAGACAGAAAGCGAGAAATCACCCCCCAGAGGGGATGGTCACGCCGCAATCCCTTCTCCTCCGTTCTCCTCTCGGGATCTTGGGCACGCACGCACACGCGCCCGGCGTGAGTTTTAAGCCACCGGGTCCGGGACGCAAACTGCGGTCGACTACATGGGAGTCCAGCGACATAGCCATTACGCTAACTGCTGGTTCCCTAGTCATATTTTC
>NW_006159864.1:839008-873161 GCF_000334495.1 Tupaia belangeri chinensis | reverse complement strand
GAGAGTGGAGGAGAAGGGATTGCGGTGTGACCATCCCCCCTGGGGGGTGATTTCTCGCTTTCTGTCTCTATGTCTCTCTCTGTCTGGCGAGTGCACATGCCCTATAGCGAAAACCTCTCCAAAAATAAAAAGAAAAAAAAAAAGAAAAATCTTAATTTGGGAAACTCCCCCTCATTTTTCTTGTATTTTAATGTTTTTTATCAACCAATTCTGAGCTATCCATATAGAATAGCACTGTCTAAAAGAATTTTCTGCCACAGAAGAAATGTTATATGTTTGCACTGACTGTATTTGTAAGCCACTAGCTACATGTGGCTATGAAGCACTTGAAATGTAGCTAGCACCACCCAGCCCAGTGGCCTGGTTAATAACGGAGTTAGGTCCCACATAACCAACCACACATTTAAAATCCCAGCCCCAGTGCCCACACTGGGCCCTTGTGTGTGCATGCTCAAAATCCTGACAGGAAGGAGAAATGGAAAAGGGATTGCAGCATGACCATGTCCCATGGCGGGGGTCGGGGGGAGCTTTTTCCCTCTCCCTCTCTCTAATGAGCATATGCATCTTCTGGCAAAATTTGTAAAGAGGAGGAAGGTCGTTAGTGTGACTGGAAAGCTTATTTTCAGATTTTATTTAAATTAACTTATTTAAATTCCCACATGTTGAGAGTGCAGGTGATCACATAAATATGATAAAGAAGTAGAGATTCTTTACATTATCTACCACAGTTGATGAAATAAACTATATCCAAAAGTTCTCCGTTCTGAAAAAATCACTTATTCATCCCCACACTATTTTGTAAGTATGCATTATGGGTCAAATGATATTATAATTCCCAGGTAATAGCAACACTAAACACTATTATAATTCCCAAGTACAGCAGACAAAGCTCTTACCCTCATGGACTCACTTTCTATTACAAAGATCAATAAACTATAGTCCATAGGTAAGTCTACCTTCTGCCTTTGTTGTTTTGTTTTGTTTTGAGAGGCTGTTTTGTTTTTGTTTTTGTTTTTTGCTATAGGGCATGTGCACTCGCCAGAAAGACAGAGAGACAGAAAGCAAAAAATCACCCCCTAGGAGGTATGGCCACGCCACAATCCCTTCTCCTCTTGGGATCTTGGGCATACATGCACACACGCCCAGCATGAGTTTAAGCCACTGGGTCCAGAACTTGAACTGTGGCTAACTACATGTGAGTCCAGTGACATAACCATTATGCCAACTGCTGGTCCTACCCTCTGCCTTCTTTTGTATAGCTTGTTAGCTAAGGATGGTTTTACATATTTATTTATTTACATTTAATCACTGTATATCTTTACAGTGTACAACATGGTTTTCCCAGCATGAATATAGTGCATATTAGTCAAGTCAAAGACATTACCATATACATTATCATCAACAGATAATTTTTTATTTTCACATCTTTTATGTGTTTTGTTTTTTACCTGATCCCTTCCCTTCCACTCCCTATTACCCACCTCCTTCTAGACTGTTTCTGTTATCTACAGTTGCCCATGCTGCTATTATACCTTCCAGTCTTTCAGTTTCTGCTATAAAGTGCAGACATTTGGTATATATTAAATGGGGAGATACCATGCCTGTCTCTCATAGTCTGGCTTGCTTTACTTAGCATTAAATCTTATAAATTTGTCTACTTTGTATAAAATGCCAGGGTTTTATTGTTTTTCATGGCTAAGTAGTATTCCATAGAGTACATGTGCCACATTTTTTCAATCCACTTGTCTGTTCTTGGACATTTGGGTTGATTCTATGTCCTAGCAATTGTGAATAATGCTGCAATACACATGGATGTGCAAGTGTTTTTCTGACTGATGGTTGTATGGTAGTCCTATTTGTAGATTTCTGGGGAACCTCCTTGTTGTTCTTCACAGTAGTTGTACTAATTTATATTCCCACCAACAGTGTAGGAGGGTTCCCTTTCCACCACAGCCTTACCAGCACCTATCATTCTTTATTTTTAAATAACTAAAAGATATATCAAAAGAGGAATAATAATTCATGAGACTTAGAAGAAAAATAGGGAGACAAAGTATTAATGGCACAAAGAAATGTGGTATTATCTATTGAAGATATTTTGTAGTTTATCTGCTCACGTGCCAGGTCCATTTAGGGTAAAATTTAGCTGACGTTATTATGTATCATCTTGGCAATTTATCAGTACAGAAAGGCTTTTGCGTAGCCAGGCTGCCTTAGTGCCACACAGCTAGAACTGCAGTTGAGGCGATGGTCTAATGACTGTGAGAGTAACACATGTTCTATTGTAGGAAGTTTGAAAGGTTACAGAAAGTATAACGAGGAGGACTTCAAACACTTGCAATCCCTGGCACTAAAATTTTTTTAACAGCCCCAACCAGGTAAATGACATTTATGATCAAATTGTTTCCCACAGAAGCAGGGTTGGTTGGGTGGCCCAGAGGGGCCTCCCCCGTAATAGTCCTAAAGGTTAAAGCCCTGTTATTATATCTGCAGTAAATCCAGCTTCAAGCCTGGACTCAAAGGTAGTGTAGGCTCCTAGTGGGAGCATGGGAACTGCAGCTTATAAACTAGATAGTTTATCAGCTTTGGCAGTGCTTTCATGTCTAATTGGTACTGGTTTAGTCTCAGTTTCTTCAGCAATATATTATCCACTGTGAAAAAAAATCCTCCTTACCAATTTTTTACTGCTTTGGAAATCTGCAGTTGAAAGATATTAGCTAAGAATTATTATTAGCTAAGATATTAGCCCTTTGCTTTCAGTGAGATTAACAGGGTGACCTAGCTCTTTGGTTCTTTAGAAATGCACGTGGGAAGCTACAGTACAGAGTAGCCAGAATGGTCTGAGACCAGATAGTTCTGGTTCCGATGCCTCTTACTAGTCATTTTCTCAATCTGTAAACAGAGATTGTAGTAATTCCCATGTCACAATTTCTCTGAGGATTTAATGACAAAGCATATGTAAGGCCCAGAGCACAGTGTTTGAAACATAGGAAGTACTCAGAAAATGGTACTATTATGACAATTATTAATAAGAATAAAACTTATGGGCTCGCCCCATAGCCTGGTGATTAAAGACACTAGACCCCAGATGGTCATCTGTGCAGTTCAAATCCCAGCATTTGGCTTGGAAAACATGCCAGGAGTGAATGCATGCATGTCCCAAGTCCTTTCAGGATGGAGAAATGGAGGAAAAAGGATGTCAACTTAGCCATGCTTCCTTGGGGGATGCTTTCTCCTCTTTATCTCTCTCAGATGAGCACATATGCCCTCTGGCCATTTTTAAAAAAATAAAAAAAACTTAGCTGCTTTGGGGTATGGGTGTCTTAAGGACAGAAACAAGTACTTTTCCTTTTTGCTTATCTTTTAGATAGATTGGTCTCTGTGGAAATCCTCAGTGCTAAAGCATCCAGCAAGACTGATGCTAGCTAGCTCTTGTCACCATGGAGGTATTACTTCGCACCAAGTGTCTTCAGCGCCTAGCAGTTCCTGGTTCGGTGAGAGCATTGCATAAAGAATCTAGCACAGCAACCCCTCAGAATTTCTCCAGCTATGAATCCATGAAACAGAACTTCAAACTGGATATTCCAGAGTATTTCAACTTTGCTAAAGATGTCCTAGACCACTGGACCAATATGGAAAAGGTAAAGTAAGGGCCATTTAGACTACAGTTTCTCAACTGGGAGCTATTTGACAGTGTCTGGAGGCATTTTTGTTGACAAGACAGGGAGAGAGAGGATAGTTGTTGCTGGCATCTGATGGGTAGACACTAGGGATGCTGCTATATAGCTCATAAAGCATAGCACAGCCCTCAGAACAGGAATTATCTGGTCCAGAATGTCAGTAGTGCCATGGTTGGTTGAAAAAACCTGAGTTATATAAACATGTCATTCTAGGTTGATTTTTTTTAAAAAAACAAACAAAAAAAGAATAGAGTAAAAAGGGGTTCTCAGAGTCAGCAATGGTAGGAAATGAGGCATAGATACAGCATTGGGAGAAATATAAAAGGATGCAAGAATCCTAACTTTTTGAACATAAAAATGATCATTAGTTTAAATTAAGCAAAATGACATGGGTCACAGGAAATGATAACTCCCCACATCTAGAAATAAGGACCCTAGAGCTATTTGTAAATCTTCATGTATGTCCCAACAGATAACTAGAGTTATCAGAGTATATATTCCATTAAGTCAGTTTAAACAGAATTTAACTGTATAATGACCTTCAAGTCCATGATTGTTTTTTACTTTTTCTCTCAGACTGGAAAGAAACCTTCGAATCCAGCTTTCTGGTGGATAAATGGAAATGGTGAAGAGGTAAGATGGAGTTTTGAAGAACTGGGATTCTTGTCCAGGAAATTAGCCAATGTACTTACAGAAGCCTGTGCCCTGCGAAGGGGAGATGGAGTAATTTTGATTTTGCCCAGGATCCCAGAGTGGTGGCTTGCAAATGTGGCTTGTCTGCGAACAGGTTAGTAATGTTTGCAATCTGATCATATTTCAACTAAACCGGAAGACAGATTTTCTAAAACATCTAAGCCATCATGAGATATATATTTGGCAGTATTATTTGAAGAAGTGTGTGCAATGTAGTATCCACAGGAACCTTAGAAATGTGCTGGAAACATGTTAGATGAGGGGTCTTCAAAAAGTTCATGGGAAATTAGTATTATGAAAAAAAAAACTATGTACAGATTTCAAGAATTTTGCATCAAAATAAACTTGGATTTTAATTCTGCTTTTCCCCAAAGTTTATAAAGTCCCCTCATATCTTTTGATTTAAAATAGCAGTTGCATTTTCCTAATGAATTAGGTTTATTAAGTGAATGCTGATCAAATCAAATACTCTCATACATACTCTTTCTCTCCTCCTATAGGATCCATGGTCACCTAAAACTCAATGCATCTACTCACTCTTCAGGCCCACCTCAGTTCTCGTTTCATAGCTTTATTCCTCTCACCATTAATTATCTTCTATCTGGTGCCCTTAGCCAGCCTGAGACCCCACCTTCCTAATAAGTTCTTACATCTTAACAATTTAACCTTCTGGAACCAGCAGATGGCATGGTGGTTGAGGTGCTGGACTCCCATATGGCTGACTGCAGTTCAAGTCCCAGACCTGGCGACTTAACTTTCTCCCTTTTCTTCTTTCTGTCTCTCTTTGTATCTCTCTGGTCAAATTAGAAATAATAATAATAATAGCAGTAATAATAAATAAAATTAAATAAATAAATATTTTTTTTAAATCTGAATTTTTGTACCCCCCCACCCCGCCCTGAGTTCCTCTTCTTCAATTCCACTCCCATTGCCTTGCATTTCACATCTTTGATTTCCCCTAGAGTCTGCCTAATTCTGGGCTTGGGTGTGCCTACACTCTACTCCAAATCAATTCATCTTCCCTAGCCAGTGTTTTTTCTAAAACACACATTTTTATCCTGTCATTTTGCTGTTTGGTCTTATTTAATAACTCTCCATTGCCTACCAGATAAAATTTGAACTTTGTCAGGTACACCACAGAAGGCTGGAGCCATTTTCCGTTGATTGTTCTAATTTCTCCACCCTCACATTCCATGCTGCAGCCATGCCAAGTGGTTTCTTATAAGAAACCATTTTTCATAACTGTCATCTGACTTTTCTGCATACTGTTTCCTAAGCTTGGAAGGCCTTCCCTCACACCTAACCACCTAGACAATCTTATTAGACTCTCAAGTCTCAGCTCTAATGTTACCTTCTCAGATAATCCCATGCTCATGTGTAAATCCAAGTACTTTTTTCTTTGAGCTCCCCAAAACAACATGTGTATATTCCTATTTTAATAGGCATTTTATTAACTGGATAGGCTATTTGGTCATGCCCATGTGAGTATGTAGGCTTCTAAAAGGCCATAATTATGATATTTTCATCCCTGTACCCCTAATGATTGGCACATAGTAAATATTCAGTAAATATTAGTTAAATTAATTAATATTCCTGCTATCATTATATCATTATACTAAGTAATTATTATTTTTTTTCCTTTTTTCTTTTTAGAGAGGTTTTTGCTCTAGGGCGTGTGTGCCTGCTAGAGAGAGACAGACAGAAAGTAAGAAATCACCCTACCTCCCAGGGGAGATGGCCACACCGCAATCCCTTCTCTTCTTGGGATTTTGGGCATACACATACACACACCAGCATGAGTTTAAGCTCTGGGACTCAAACTGTGGTTGACTATGTGGGAGTACAGCAACATAATCATTATGTAGATGTGCTAGTCCCATATAATCATTATTACTTCTTGAGGATATCTACTATATTGTATTTCATATGTACAAATGAAGTATATACTGGAGTACCAAAGTCAACTTTTAAGCAATTTTTTTAACAAAATAATGTAAATGCTGCTTAAGCTCATTCTCTTAAAGGGACTTTTTGATTGCTAGGACCAGATATCCGTTCACTTAATTCAGTAATTAAGGACAGTTATTAAATGGCTATTGGAGATTTTATGGGGAAAAAATGTGCAGGAAGAACAGCAGGGTTTCTGCAAGAGAACAAACTATTCAGCCTGTAGCCTCTTCCTCTATTTCTTTTGTCCCAAAGTCACAGGGCTTCTTGTCTTTGTCTCTCTCTCATGTCTACTTCCTTGACTTCTTCTCTCTAACACTTGTTTCTCTGTTCCCCTCCATTGTGGTTGGCATATGGCTTTAGTTTGCTACCCAAGTGTCTCAGGCCTTAACCTGATATGACTCATCCACTCAGTCTCTTAGGCCAGATATTTGAGACAGAATCTGATCACAATCTGACACAACTTGGGATAGGACAATCGGGATAGGACAATCAGATATAATCAGAGGCAGCTTCATCTGATACAAACGTAGTTACTGGGGCTGTGGGCAGAAAGGGAGGCAAATTCTCATAGAAGAAAGAATGAAAGGGAGAGGATGAAAGGGAGGCAATGAATGAATGGCAAATTTAATATAGTAACAATTGTAGTCTTCATGGCAGAATTAGAAACAAGATCATAGTTGTTTGATTTCCTAATAATTTTTCTCTCATAACATTAGATAATTAAGGGACCAGCAGTTAGCATAATTGCTATGTTGCTGGACCCCCATGTAGACAACCACGGTTCAAGTCCCGGACCCGGCGGCTTAAACTCTTTCGAAAAACTAGTAGATAAAGATTATTTAGTACTGGGAACCAGCAGTTAGTGTAATGGCTATGTTGCTGGACTCCCACGTAGTCGACCGCAGTTCACATCCCGGACCCAGTGGCTTAAAACTCACGCCGGGCACGTGTGTGTGCGTGCCCAAGATCCCCGAGAGGAGAATGGAAGAGAAGGGATTGCGGTATGACCATCCCCTCTGGGGGGTGATTTCTCGCTTTCTGTCTCTATGTCTCTTTCTGTGTGTCTGGCGAGTGCACGCACCCTATAGCGAAAACCTGTCAAAAAAAAAAAAAGAAGAAGTGTGGTCAAAGCCACCAAGGGCAGGCGATTGAGAAAGAAAAGGTTTAGGAAGACACAGGGTAAAGGAAGTTCTGGTCCATAATAATATATTCTAAGTAAAATAAAAAATCATGGGACATGCTACATTGCTGAACTCCCATGTAGCCAACCACAGTTCAAGTCCCGGACCCAGTGGCTTAAACTCACACTTGGGTGCGTGTGCATGCGTGCTCAAGATCCCAAGAAGAGAATGGAAGAGAAGGGATTGCGGTGTGGCCATCCACCACCCCCACCCCCCCGGGAGGGGTGATTTCTCATTTTCTGTCTCTCTGTCTCTGTCTTTCTGGCAAGTGCACATGCCCTGTAGCAAAAACCTCTCAAACAAAACATAAATAAATACATTTAAAAAAAGAATGTCTGGCTCTAACACACCACACTGTTACACTACATTTTACAGTGTAATATACAGCAGGCAGCAGTAGAACCACAGAAATGATACAGGTCTCAACCTTTCCCTTTGGAAAGAAATGCTGAAAAATCATATGAATTTTAAAAGACACTGGACTGCAGACGTTAAGCACACAGCTTTGGAGTCAGGCTGCACAGTCAGTCTGTTCACTGACGCTTGCTGTGTACGTGATCTTGGGCAAGTTATTCACAGCTTTTGTTTTGTTTGGTGGGGTGTGAATGGATTAAAGCATACAAAACATTTGGAATAGTGCCTGACACTCAAGTACTCAATAATTGTTGGTTAATATTACTTTGTAATCAAAACCCTCTTCAGACTTCAATGTCTAGATAATCTTCGAAGAGATTTAACACCCTTTCATAATAGGTCAATAGGAGTCGTAGACTTTGAGATCCCTTGAAAAGCAAAAGCAGAATAAAGTAAGGCAAATAGACACCTCCCCGGTAAAATAACTAACTCATCCTGAGAAATACAAAATGTACATGTGCTATCTATGCTACCCTAACTGGCATGATGACAGATGCTCTTTGTTCAATATGGCTTCTTTCCTGCTCCTTTAGGGACAGTTTTAATTCCAGGGACCACTCAACTGACCCAGAAGGACATCCTCTACAGACTACAGTCTTCAAAAGCAAAGTGCATTATTACCACTGAGGCTTTAGCCCCAGCTGTAGATGCTATTGCATCTAAATGTGAAAATCTGCACGCCAAGCTAATTGTGTCTCAGAAGTCCAGAGAGGGGTGGGGGAATCTCAAGGAGATGATGAAGTAAGTAGTCCTAATTGTTGTACAACAGCTTCCCCAAAAGAAAGGCAACAACGAGATGTTCACCCAGTCGTTATCAGAAAAATACAAATTAAAACAACAGGCAAACCAACCTTTCAGGAGTCAGTAAACGTTTTCTATGAAAGGGAAAGCTAGTTGGGGACCAGCAGTTAGCGTAATGGCTATGTCACTGAACTCCCATGTAGTCGACCGCGGTTCAAGTCCCAGACCCAGTGGCTTAAACTCACGCAGGGGCGCATGTGCGTGCATGCCCAATATCCCAAGAGGAGAATGGAGGAGAAGGGTGATTTCTCACTTTCTGTCTCCCTGTCTCTCTCTGTCTTTCTGGCGAGCGCACGTGCCCTATAGCAAAAACCTCTCCAAAAAAAAGGGAAAGCTAGCAAATACAGGCTACCTTGCAGGCTGTTACAGTTACTGTTATGACTCAGCTCTGCCATTGTAGTGTGAAAGCAACCACAAATAATATGTCAATGAATGGGCATGGCATTGTGCCAATAAAACTGTACAAAAACAGAAGGCAGGACCTACTCTATGTCCCTGGTGGTCAGGGGAACCAGATCCCACCTGGCTGATCACACAGTTTGAGTCCTAGCTCTGAATTATTGAAAAATGTGCTAAGTGCATGTGCATGTATGTCCAAAGTCCTGAAAGAATAGAAAAATAAAGGAGACAGGATTACCCCATGACTATGTACCATTTGAAGATGCTTTTTCTATCTATCATTCTCTGTCCCTCTCTCTCTAGAAAGTGCATATGCCCTCTGGAAATTTTTTAAAAAAATAAATAAAAGAACAGGAGGCTGGCCAGATTTGGCCTGAGGCTGAGGTTTGCTGACCCTTGCCATTACCCAGGGCTTGTATTAACATACTTTTTGTTGTTGTTGTTGTTAATTTTTGCCAGAGAGTATATGCATTCACTAGACAAAGGAGAAGTCACCTCCATAGAGGATGGTCATGCTGTAATCCCTTCTCTTCCATTTCTCCCTCCTGTTGGGCATGAACTTGTGCCCAGCATATTTTTCAGGCTGCTAGTTGAGGACTTGAACTGCACAGCGGCCATGTGAGACCCAGCTACCTTAACCACCACACCACTGGCTGGCCCACCTGTTTTTATTTTTGTTTTTGTTTTTTAATTTAAATCACATCTTAAAGCATCCAGAATGGAGGAGAGGAGGACATACTTCATTTACCCATAATTATGAGATCATAGAATTTTCACTCTGCTGGAACTTTCATAAAACTCCTGAGTCTTTATAAATGCCTCAGTTATTCTTCATCATACAGTAAAAAGTGGTGAAATCAGCTATTACAAATGGGCTTTAGTTTGATTCTAAAAGGTACCTAAAAAAAGGGTCAGCAGGTAGCGTGGTGGTTAAGGTGCTCGACACTCTCACATGGCTGACCATGGTTTGAATCTCAGACATGGTGACTTGCTTTCTCAGTTTCTTTCTCTCTGTGAGTCTGTCTTTCTCTGGTCAAATGAAAATGGTTGGATGAATAAACAATATTAAATAATTCTTTTTAAAAAATTAAGTACCTAAAAAGATGGTGAGCAAAAGATTGCTCTTACCTTCCATTTCCACCTAAGTCACTAGGGCCTGATTCAAGAGATGAAGAGGTCCAAGAGATAGTTTCTTGTCACTATAAGTCTATGGCGCTGGTCTCCATGAAGAATCACTGTAGTGTTTCCTTTCTAGACATGCCAGCGACAACCACACCTGCGTGAAGACAAAGCACAATGAGTTGATGACCATTTACTTTACCAGTGGAACAACCGGATCTCCTAAAATGACAGCACACACTCACTGCAGTTTTGGTTTAGGATTATCTATAAATGGAAGGTACTTCAGTTTGAAATGTCACAGCTGCAAAGATGATTCATATACTGATCTTTTACATTTCTTCTCTTATATTAATCAGAGGTTGTTCTTTTTTTTTTCTAGGTTCTGGCTGGATTTGACCCCCTCAGATGTGATGTGGAATACCTCAGACACAGGCTGGGCAAAGTCTGCATGGAGTAGTGTTTTTTCTCCATGGATCCAGGGAGCATGTGTATTTGCACACTATTTGCCCCGTTTTGAACCAACTTCCATCTTGCAAGTAAGGCAGAGCATAGGAGCTCAGCATTTTGGGATGAATTAGCAGTATCTCTGACAGGACTGGTAATAAAGTATACTTGCGGAGATCAGAAGGGGACATGATTTAAGATATTTCACATCCAGACTGATGATAAACCTGAAATGATATACAGAGAAAAGGCATCAGTGCATTTACAACCAAATAGACAATGTTTAAATTGTGCTGTGTCTACCATAGACATTTCAACACTTACTAAAGTTGTAGCAAGACCAAGGGTTTGCTCTTTCTAAATTGCAGACACTCTCCAAGTTTCCCATCACCGTCTTCTGTTCAGCACCAACTGCATACCGGATGCTTGTACAGCATGATATGACCAGGTAAGAAATGTTGGCAAATAGGTATTTAGTCAGAGAGAGAGGGAAAGGAAGCTATAACATACATTTATGTCTAAAAGAATAGTTCCAGACTAGTAGGTATTCCTCCATCTTCTTGCTTCCAGTCTGTGAATGATAATTACTGTATCTAGCACAGCCCCCAAGCAAGGACAGGAAAAGAGAGATTTCAGCCATGTCTACAGTTTTGAGCCCAGTCGTTATGGATAAGAGGGCGTTTAATCTTTTGGATGGTGGCTGTTACCTGAGCTGAGGAAGTAGAGAAAAGAGAAAGAAAAGGTTTAGGAAGACACAGGGTAAAGGAAGTTCTGGTCCATAATAATATATTCTAAGTAAAATAAAAAATCATGGGACATGCTACATTGCTGAACTCCCATGTAGCCAACCACAGTTCAAGTCCCGGACCCAGTGGCTTAAACTCACACTTGGGTGCGTGTGCATGCGTGCTCAAGATCCCAAGAAGAGAATGGAAGAGAAGGGATTGCGGTGTGGCCATCCACCACCCCCACCCCCCCGGGAGGGGTGATTTCTCATTTTCTGTCTCTCTGTCTCTGTCTTTCTGGCAAGTGCACATGCCCTGTAGCAAAAACCTCTCAAACAAAACATAAATAAATACATTTAAAAAAAGAATGTCTGGCTCTAACACACCACACTGTTACACTACATTTTACAGTGTAATATACAGCAGGCAGCAGTAGAACCACAGAAATGATACAGGTCTCAACCTTTCCCTTTGGAAAGAAATGCTGAAAAATCATATGAATTTTAAAAGACACTGGACTGCAGACGTTAAGCACACAGCTTTGGAGTCAGGCTGCACAGTCAGTCTGTTCACTGACGCTTGCTGTGTACGTGATCTTGGGCAAGTTATTCACAGCTTTTGTTTTGTTTGGTGGGGTGTGAATGGATTAAAGCATACAAAACATTTGGAATAGTGCCTGACACTCAAGTACTCAATAATTGTTGGTTAATATTACTTTGTAATCAAAACCCTCTTCAGACTTCAATGTCTAGATAATCTTCGAAGAGATTTAACACCCTTTCATAATAGGTCAATAGGAGTCGTAGACTTTGAGATCCCTTGAAAAGCAAAAGCAGAATAAAGTAAGGCAAATAGACACCTCCCCGGTAAAATAACTAACTCATCCTGAGAAATACAAAATGTACATGTGCTATCTATGCTACCCTAACTGGCATGATGACAGATGCTCTTTGTTCAATATGGCTTCTTTCCTGCTCCTTTAGGGACAGTTTTAATTCCAGGGACCACTCAACTGACCCAGAAGGACATCCTCTACAGACTACAGTCTTCAAAAGCAAAGTGCATTATTACCACTGAGGCTTTAGCCCCAGCTGTAGATGCTATTGCATCTAAATGTGAAAATCTGCACGCCAAGCTAATTGTGTCTCAGAAGTCCAGAGAGGGGTGGGGGAATCTCAAGGAGATGATGAAGTAAGTAGTCCTAATTGTTGTACAACAGCTTCCCCAAAAGAAAGGCAACAACGAGATGTTCACCCAGTCGTTATCAGAAAAATACAAATTAAAACAACAGGCAAACCAACCTTTCAGGAGTCAGTAAACGTTTTCTATGAAAGGGAAAGCTAGTTGGGGACCAGCAGTTAGCGTAATGGCTATGTCACTGAACTCCCATGTAGTCGACCGCGGTTCAAGTCCCAGACCCAGTGGCTTAAACTCACGCAGGGGCGCATGTGCGTGCATGCCCAATATCCCAAGAGGAGAATGGAGGAGAAGGGTGATTTCTCACTTTCTGTCTCCCTGTCTCTCTCTGTCTTTCTGGCGAGCGCACGTGCCCTATAGCAAAAACCTCTCCAAAAAAAAGGGAAAGCTAGCAAATACAGGCTACCTTGCAGGCTGTTACAGTTACTGTTATGACTCAGCTCTGCCATTGTAGTGTGAAAGCAACCACAAATAATATGTCAATGAATGGGCATGGCATTGTGCCAATAAAACTGTACAAAAACAGAAGGCAGGACCTACTCTATGTCCCTGGTGGTCAGGGGAACCAGATCCCACCTGGCTGATCACACAGTTTGAGTCCTAGCTCTGAATTATTGAAAAATGTGCTAAGTGCATGTGCATGTATGTCCAAAGTCCTGAAAGAATAGAAAAATAAAGGAGACAGGATTACCCCATGACTATGTACCATTTGAAGATGCTTTTTCTATCTATCATTCTCTGTCCCTCTCTCTCTAGAAAGTGCATATGCCCTCTGGAAATTTTTTAAAAAAATAAATAAAAGAACAGGAGGCTGGCCAGATTTGGCCTGAGGCTGAGGTTTGCTGACCCTTGCCATTACCCAGGGCTTGTATTAACATACTTTTTGTTGTTGTTGTTGTTAATTTTTGCCAGAGAGTATATGCATTCACTAGACAAAGGAGAAGTCACCTCCATAGAGGATGGTCATGCTGTAATCCCTTCTCTTCC
The DNA here is from genome assembly GCF_000334495.1 of Tupaia belangeri chinensis. Lineage (NCBI taxonomy): Eukaryota > Metazoa > Chordata > Mammalia > Scandentia > Tupaiidae > Tupaia > Tupaia belangeri. The sequence goes on along the minus strand of NW_006159864.1, from coordinate 859,568 downwards.
ATTTCTCCCTCCTGTTGGGCATGAACTTGTGCCCAGCATATTTTTCAGGCTGCTAGTTGAGGACTTGAACTGCACAGCGGCCATGTGAGACCCAGCTACCTTAACCACCACACCACTGGCTGGCCCACCTGTTTTTATTTTTGTTTTTGTTTTTTAATTTAAATCACATCTTAAAGCATCCAGAATGGAGGAGAGGAGGACATACTTCATTTACCCATAATTATGAGATCATAGAATTTTCACTCTGCTGGAACTTTCATAAAACTCCTGAGTCTTTATAAATGCCTCAGTTATTCTTCATCATACAGTAAAAAGTGGTGAAATCAGCTATTACAAATGGGCTTTAGTTTGATTCTAAAAGGTACCTAAAAAAAGGGTCAGCAGGTAGCGTGGTGGTTAAGGTGCTCGACACTCTCACATGGCTGACCATGGTTTGAATCTCAGACATGGTGACTTGCTTTCTCAGTTTCTTTCTCTCTGTGAGTCTGTCTTTCTCTGGTCAAATGAAAATGGTTGGATGAATAAACAATATTAAATAATTCTTTTTAAAAAATTAAGTACCTAAAAAGATGGTGAGCAAAAGATTGCTCTTACCTTCCATTTCCACCTAAGTCACTAGGGCCTGATTCAAGAGATGAAGAGGTCCAAGAGATAGTTTCTTGTCACTATAAGTCTATGGCGCTGGTCTCCATGAAGAATCACTGTAGTGTTTCCTTTCTAGACATGCCAGCGACAACCACACCTGCGTGAAGACAAAGCACAATGAGTTGATGACCATTTACTTTACCAGTGGAACAACCGGATCTCCTAAAATGACAGCACACACTCACTGCAGTTTTGGTTTAGGATTATCTATAAATGGAAGGTACTTCAGTTTGAAATGTCACAGCTGCAAAGATGATTCATATACTGATCTTTTACATTTCTTCTCTTATATTAATCAGAGGTTGTTCTTTTTTTTTTCTAGGTTCTGGCTGGATTTGACCCCCTCAGATGTGATGTGGAATACCTCAGACACAGGCTGGGCAAAGTCTGCATGGAGTAGTGTTTTTTCTCCATGGATCCAGGGAGCATGTGTATTTGCACACTATTTGCCCCGTTTTGAACCAACTTCCATCTTGCAAGTAAGGCAGAGCATAGGAGCTCAGCATTTTGGGATGAATTAGCAGTATCTCTGACAGGACTGGTAATAAAGTATACTTGCGGAGATCAGAAGGGGACATGATTTAAGATATTTCACATCCAGACTGATGATAAACCTGAAATGATATACAGAGAAAAGGCATCAGTGCATTTACAACCAAATAGACAATGTTTAAATTGTGCTGTGTCTACCATAGACATTTCAACACTTACTAAAGTTGTAGCAAGACCAAGGGTTTGCTCTTTCTAAATTGCAGACACTCTCCAAGTTTCCCATCACCGTCTTCTGTTCAGCACCAACTGCATACCGGATGCTTGTACAGCATGATATGACCAGGTAAGAAATGTTGGCAAATAGGTATTTAGTCAGAGAGAGAGGGAAAGGAAGCTATAACATACATTTATGTCTAAAAGAATAGTTCCAGACTAGTAGGTATTCCTCCATCTTCTTGCTTCCAGTCTGTGAATGATAATTACTGTATCTAGCACAGCCCCCAAGCAAGGACAGGAAAAGAGAGATTTCAGCCATGTCTACAGTTTTGAGCCCAGTCGTTATGGATAAGAGGGCGTTTAATCTTTTGGATGGTGGCTGTTACCTGAGCTGAGGAAGTAGAGAAATTGCTCCTATTTGGAACCTTATTGCAGCAAATAGAAATAAGCAAATAGAAAATTGCAGCATGTCTTTTCATCTATTACTGACTCCATTTGAAAGGATGGACTGGTAATCCATCCGTGGACTGGCAACCATTTTCCTATAGACACTTAGAGCACTCAGTACCTCTGATGTCCAGATGTGAGGGACTTTTTTCCCCCAAAACTGACCAATTCTATGAGAGTAGCCAGATACCCTGCAATTTAATTCAATTCTGACACTTTCTACTTGGAGTTGTCAGATCTCACAGGTTGAGGGCACAGCCCCACAAGACTGCCCCCACTTCAGATGTCTGTCACAAGTCCAAGTTGTCACTTGTGCTTTTGACTAATCAGCTATAAGTCAGAGGTTCCCACAACTCTTCCTTAACTTCAGTAGTTTGCTATGATGGCTCTCAGAACTCAGGAAACACTTAATGACATGTACTCGTTTATTATAAAGGCTTATGATAAAGGATTCCAATGAACAGCCAGATGACGAAGAGGTACACAAGGCGAGGTCCAGAAGAGTCCCAAGTGTAAGAGCTGTTCCTGTGCAGTTGGAGTGCACATCCTCCCAGCACACAGAGCCTTCAAACCTAGGGGGTTTTTTTTGGAGGTTTCATCACATAGGCATGATCATTAAATCAATTTCCAGCTTCTCTCTCCTCCCTGGAAGATGAGGGATGAGGTTGAGAGCTCTAAGCTTCTCATCATGGCTTGGTTTTTTTGGTGATCACCCTCTATCCTCAAGCTATCCAGGAGACTATGGAGTCACTTCATTAGAACACATGGTACACCTATGGACTAGGAAATTCCAAAGTATTTAGGAGCTCTGTCATAAACGGGGTCAAAGACCAACTATCAGAACAAAAGATGCTCCTAACATCCTCTGCGATGCTTCCTATCACAAAGGAAACACAAGGGCTTTAGGAGTTCTGTGCTAGGAACCCATGAAGAACCACTAATATATTTCTTGTTATTTCACAGGTAAATATTTTTAAATTGATTTTGCTTAATTTTTAAATAGAAGTTTATTAGAGATCATCTAAATTGCCACTTCTTTCCATTTTTCCTCTAATGTCTAACTTGCTGTTTCCGAGAAGCTATAAGTTCAAGAGTTTAAAGCACTGCCTGAGTGCTGGGGAACCGATGAACCCTGAAGTAGCTGAACAATGGAGGAAAGGGACAGGCCTGGATATCTATGAAGGATACGGACAGACTGAAACGGTACCTGACCTCACTGAAAAAGAGCCAGCATGCGATTAAGTCTGGTGAATGAAAACCAATCTATCTGTTCTATCTTAATTATTGTTTGAGGGGTTGCGAAAGAATGGAGTGGCTAAAAAACTTTTTTAGAGAGAGAGATTTTTGCTATAGGATGCATGTGCTCTCTGTAGAGACTGAAAGAGATAGAGAGACAGAAGGCAAGAAATTATCCCTTGGAGGGATGGTCACACCACAGTCCCTTCTCTGTCCTCCTCTCAAGATTTTGGGCACGCTCTGGCAGGTTGAAATATACACCAGATGTGTGTGCATGTGTGCCCTAAATCCCAATAGGATGGAGTAGTGGAGAATGGATTGCAGCATGACCACACCCCGTTGGGAGGGGCTTTCTTCCTTTCCCTTTCTCTCTCTCTCTCTCTCTCTGGTGAGTACAGAACACACCATATGGCAAAACAAAACAAAACACACACAAAACACAAACCCTGTGACTAAATTTTATTACTTGATATACCTATACCTACCTATCTATTTATTTGTATATTATCTATTATCATATTGCATGATAGCAGAGACTGTTTTATTTTGAATCTGGTCCATAGTAGATTTTCAAAAAAATATTTGTCAAATGAATGCATGGTGGAAAAATGAATGAATTTTAAGTTTCTAAGGTTGGATTAACTTTTCTTCTTTCTCTCACATAGGTGCTAATCTGTGGAAATTTTAAGGGAATGAAAATTAAACCTGGCTCAATGGGAAAGCCTTCTCCTGCTTTCAATGTTAAGGTTTGCACATCCTCTTCCAGAAGTTTAACAGCCCAATCTGTTTGCCACCTCCCTCTCGCCTGCCTACACTACTCTCCTTGTGTTGGCAACGATTCCATGTTACTTCTGTGATACCTTAATTTTAATGGAAAGATGAAAATGGGTTAGAAACATTAGCTTATTCATCTTCATTAGTTTTCAGGTACCTGTATTAAACCATGCAGTTGTAAGCATTTAAGAAACATTAACCATTCAATTCCCAGAAGAAACCTATGAAAGGTACATTTTACAGAGGCATAGAGAAGTTGAAGACCTTGCCAGAAGTCACATAGCTGCTAGCTGCTGCAGCTGGGATTCAATCCCAAGCAATCCGGCTCCAATATTAACTCTTTTTTTAAAAAAAGTATTACTATTATTTTATATTTAATCACTGTATGTCATTAGAGCATACAAAATGAGTTTTCCCAGCATGAATACACTGTATATTAGTGCAGTCAAAGTTATTACCATACACATCAGTAGCAGCAGATAATTTTCTATTCTTTTGTCCCTAAAATGTTTTGCTTCTTTCCTTTTTCCCCTGATTCCCTTGCTCTCCCCCTCCCCATTCCCCACCCTTCTTCCACACTGACTCTTGTATCCACATGGTACACCCTTCTTCCACACTGCCTCTTGTATCCACATGGTACACCTATTGACTAGGAAATTCCATGTTTTTATACCTTCCAGTCTTTGCATTTCTTCCATTGAATGCAGCCATTTGGTATATACTAAGTGGGGACATACAATGCCTCTCTTTTTTTTTTTATTTATTTTTATTTATTCACATTCAATCACACATATCTATACAGTGTACAACATTTCTTTTTCCAGCACGAATACCATACATGTCAGATAAGACAAAGATATTACTATATACGTTATCATCAGCAAACAGCTTCTCATTTTCTGTTGATCAAACATATGTTTACTTTTTTTTCCTTCTCCCTTCCCCTCCCTCTTTTCCATACTAAACTTTCCCCCCCACATTTTATTTTTAATTATTTATTTATTTATTTTTGCAGAAAGATGAATCTAAACCCCTACCTCTCACCTCTGACAAAAATCAAGTCAAGGTGGATCAAACATCTAAATCCCCCACATTTTATTGATTCAAGAGAGATCTCAAACTAAAAATATGGACAAAGCTAAAATCTAGTGACAAATACACTATGACTTCTTAAAAAATTTTTTCTCTCTTCACTTCCCATTTTACTAAAAAGAGATATAAACTAACTTATTTGCACACACACACAAATTAGGTTAGTCTCAATTTAGTCTTTTATTTGAACAAAGCCCCATAAGAATTCAATTTCTGATGCAAGGCAACAGATACTATTGTATTACTGAACTTATACAACTAACCATTCTGCCACAAAATAAGAATGCTTACAAATATTTTCCAATTGCAAAAGGGTCAGGAAAGGAGAAAAGTTTATGTTTTGATTTTTTTAAAAAATTAGCAAATCGCTGAATGTATCAACAACTCAAGAAAACCCAAATCCTTAAATCTGGAAGACAAAACATAGAAGAGAATTAGTGATGTTTTAGAGAGAAGTCATAGAATTCCATTTCACCAGCTCAGTCTCATGTAATCTCTCTTTTGTTGAATTTTCAGTGTTACTGTGGTCTGATCTTTCCATTTAAATCTTTCCATTCAACATTATTATGGATATTTCCAAACTTGTACCTATCATTAAATTGGCCTTTTCCTTGGTCATTTTTTGTTCTCTATGTCTGTCTATCTTTACTTTTCCTGGTATAGCACTCCCTTCAGAATTTCACGAACAGCTGGTCTAGTGTTGGTAAATTCATTCAGGTTTTGCTTATCTAAGAATGTCTTTATCTTTTCTTTCCATATGAAGGATAATTTTGCTGGGTATAGTATTTTTGGTTGAAATTGTTTTTCATTTAACACTTCAAATATATTTTCCCATTCTTTCCTTGTTTGCGTTGTTTCCAGTGAGAGGTCCAACATTAACTTTATGGGATATCCTTTGAAAGTAACTTTATGTTTCTCTCTTGCCAATTTTAGTATCTTGTATCTGTCTGTGGTTTTGGTCAATCTGGCTATGATGTGCCTTGGAGAAGGTCTTCTTGGGTTGATTCTATATGGGGTCCTTTGTATTTCTTGAGTCTGGATATTTGAATGCCTCTTTAGGTTTGGAAAGTTTTCATTGAGGATTTCATGGAATAGATTATCATGCCCTGATTAGTTTCGTTTCACCTTCGGGGATACCGATTATCCAGATGTCTGGGAGTCTAATGGTATCTAGTGTCATTCGTATATTATTCTCATCTTGGGGGGCTATTTTCTCAGTCTTTTTGGTGAATTTTTCTAGGTCAGAGGTTCTGTCTTCTAAATCTGAGATTCAATTTTCTGCATAATCTAATCTGCTTTTCATACTTTCAAGGGATGTTTTGATTTCCTGTATTACAGCCTTCAGTTTCTAATAGTTCCATTTGATTCTTTTTTATGGTGTGTATTTCCTCTTTCAGATCATGCAAGAACTTTCTCATCTCCTGGAATTCATTGTCTCTTTTTTCCTGCATCTTTTTCCTGCATATTATTCTCATCTTGGGGGGCTATTTTCTCAGTCTTTTTGGTGAATTTTTCTAGGTCAGAGGTTCTGTCTTCTAAATCTGAGATTCAATTTTCTGCATAATCTAATCTGCTTTTCATACTTTCAAGGGATGTTTTGATTTCCTGTATTACAGCCTTCAGTTTCTAATAGTTCCATTTGATTCTTTTTTATGGTGTGTATTTCCTCTTTCAGATCATGCAAGAACTTTCTCATCTCCTGGAATTCATTGTCTCTTTTTTCCTGCATCTTTTGGAGTTTGTTGTCTCTCTTCTCTTGCATCTCTGTTTGCTTTGTCACTATGACTATCTTAAATTCTTTATCTGACATTTCCACAAGTTCCATTGTATTGTCTGTCGATGATGAAGGGCTGTTCTTTCCCCTTGGGGGAAGAGATATTTTCTTGGTTTCCCATATTTCTTGTGCCTCTATAGTGGTTTTTGGTCATCTGATGGATTATATGTTCTTCTTATTTTCTTGGAGTTAATTCTGAGTGTAAGAGGTGTGCAGGAGGAGATGGCCCACAATATCTCTGCAGATCCCTTTCCCTGATCCTCACCAAGCAACCTGCACTTTTGTCGATGGAACTGGATATTACAAAGGCCTCCCAGTTTCTGAAGGACAGGTGCACCTGGGCTGAGTTGCAGGATTTCAACTAAGAGTTCAGAGGTGTGTGGGAGGAGATGAGCCGTGCTCTCTGCAGCTCCGTATTTCTCCCTGCTGCTCACTTTGCAGTCTCTCTTCTCTGATTTTCAGTCATTTGATGGTATATTTACATTTGGCTAATTTGTTGGAGATGTCTACAATTAAGCTCGTGTGCTTCACTTTACTGTGAGATACTTCTATGCCAATTTCTCCTCTGCTACTGTGTTTTGCAACATGGTATCCACAGAAAGAGATTTGAATTCAGAGTTATGAAGATGAGTTTCTCCCTTTCTGTAGCAATTTAGGATGTTTGAGGTTTTCTATGACCCTAAAAATATTCAGATGTTTTGCTTCTGTGGACCTAGACCTGTCTAGACAGTCAGTGTGTGGAAACTCACTTCACTAGGTATTGGACTAGAAGACCAGGTTTGGAACAGAGGCTTCTTCAGTTAAAGGAACAGGCTACCTCAGATGCTCATGGATTCTCGCTTCGCTAGGTGCTGGACTGAAAGACCCCTCTTTTCCATGGTCTGGCTTGTTTCACCTATCATTAACTCTTCCATTTTCATCCACTTTCTCTCAAATGTCAGGGTTTCATTTTTTTATGGCTGAGTAGTAGTCCACAGTGTAGATGTGCCACACTTCTTCAATCCGTTCATCTGTTCGTGGACATTAGGGTAGATTCCAGGTCCTAGCAATTGTGAGTAATGCCGTAATAAATGGCAAGTGTTTTTCCAACTGAGTGCATTCCTATCATTTGGGTAGATACCCAGGAGTGGAATTGCTGGATCATATGATAGTTCTATTTGTAGGTCTTTGAGGAACCTCCATACAGCTTACTCACAGAAAAATAAACAATCCAATTAAAAGATGGGCAAATGGGGACCAGCAGATGACGTAATGGTTACTTTGCTGGACTATAATGTAGTTAGTTGACCACAGTTCACATCCCAGATGTGTGTGCGTGCGTGCCCAAGATCCCGAGAGGAGAATGGAGGAGAAGGGATTGTGGCATGACCATCCCCCCAGGGGGGTGATTTCTCACTTTCTGTCTCTATGTCTCTCTCTGTCTGTCTGGTGAGCGCATGCGCCCTATAGCGAAAAACCTCTCCAAAAAAAAAAAAAGAAAAAACATAGGACCCTCTTGACATTCTGTAGCAAGCTTAACAGTAGTCCATTGGTTAATAGGCTGCTGTAGGTTGGAGAAACAAATACCGATAAGTAAGCAAGCATGGGCATATCTGTATAACAGGTAATGACGCTGGCAGTCCACACAGCTGTGTTCTTTTTCATCTCCCCTTGACAATAATTCTCAACGTGTGTGGCCATCATAGTCTCAGAGTCATGGCTATACTCACAGTAACCCCAACTGTAATGAGCTTCCCCAGGTTTCCCACTAATTTTTAAAATTTTTTGCTATGGGATACATGTGGTTGGCAGAAACTGACAGAGACAAAGTGAGAAGCATCCCTGATGGGGTAGGGTGGGGGCAATGACCACATCACAATCCTTTCTTTATTCTTCTCTTGGGATTTTGGGCATGCACGCACATGTGCCCTGTGTATTTTTCAAACCACTGATCCAGGACTCAAACTGTGCTGTTAGCCATGTGGGATCTGGACACCTTAACCTTCATATAATTTGCTGGCCCTCCTCACTAATTTAGTCACGTGGTCTTCTGGGGCAGCTATCCTAGAATGCAAAAATGATGTGGCTGAAAAGAAAGCAGTAACCTGCCCACATCCCTAATCAGTATTGTCACCTTCATTTTTTCCCAAGGACTCTTACTACTGGGTCTCTTGTTACTTAGCTAAGAGCATCTGTAATCACTGTCTACCACCTGGGGATGTGCTCCAACCAGCTGGATGTTTAGATTCCTACAATGTTAAAGCCCAAAACTCATTTTCATGTTTAAAGGCGTTAGGACTCCTTGAACAATGAGGAACATGATTCTCCCTACACATAGATTTCATGTATTTTCCCATTTACTAAAGAATAGTCTGTGATAGGTGATTGACTTTTTTAACATTGCTGGACTCCTGTATAGTCAACCACTGTTCGTGTCCCAGGTCTGGCTGCTTAAAACTGAAGCCAGGCACATGTGTGTCCCAAAATCCCCCAGGGAGAATGGAGGAGAAGGGATTGCTGCGTGGCCACCCATGAGGGATAATTTCTCACACTTTCTGTCTCTCTGTCTCTCTCTGTCTCTTTGGCAAGTGCACGTGCCCTATAGCAAAAATCTCAAAAAAAAAAAAAGAAAAAAGAAAGAAAGAAAACCATTATGAAGAAAAGACAATGAAGTGATAGAAGCAGGTTTCCCAAAACTGTATATTAACAAAGTAATCCTATATTTTCCTATATCTATATTGTCTCAAAGGATTTTACCAAAATATAATTATTGCTGAATGGAAAAACTTAAAAAAACTTGTAATTTTTCTTTCACATTTTGATAACCTGCATTTGATTGTATTTTCTGTGATAATTTAAATAAATTTCTCTTATGAATTTAAAATATATTTACAATGTTTTGAAGTCTGCATTCTTAATAGTAAAAAGCAAAACATGCCAAGTGAAAATTTAAGATAGGGCACTAAATAAAAATTCCCTTAAAGAAAGTGTTCTGTTTTATTCCAGATTTTAGATATAAATGGCAATGTTCTACCTCCTGGACAAGAAGGGGATATTGGCATTCAAGTTCTACCTGAGCGACCATTTGGCCTTTTTAGTCATTATGTAGTAAGAGTCTTACTAAATCTCTATTTTCTATTTCTCAAAAGTGCTTGGTAACGGGCTGGCAGGTGGCATGGTGGTTAATGGTGCTGAACTGCCACATGGCTGACTGTGGTTCAAGTCCTGTACCTGGTGGCTTGCTTTCTCACCTTCCTCCTTGCTCTCTTGCTCTCACCCTTGCTCTTTCTCCCTCTCTGGTCAAATTAAAATAAATAAATAAATAAAGTTAAATAAAATAATTATTTTTAAAAACCTGCTTGGTAACTATCCCTACTTGCCATAAAACACATCTAGGATTGGTAATTGGCCTTTTCTTGAAAGAGTTATTGTCTTAAATAGTAAGCCCACAGATGGAAAATTGAAGAAATATCCAATTGCTTACTCAAAAAAGGGCACTCTAGTTCCTGTCCACTGTACCGGGCCCATTGAAGGAAGCCCTAGAATGCCTGTGCACTCTTAATCCTTTGATCTTCTCAACTACCAAATAGGATCAACTCACTTTGCAGAAATCTGATTAGTACTCTTGCTTCTTGGGAGGAATGAGATAAGGAATTGGACAGTGGGATTAATTCCCTTTACTGGGAGCTTTCCAAGAACTCTGTTTACAAGCATATTTTCATCTCTAATCATGGTATACAAATTAGAGGCAAAGTTTATATCAACATAATGAAAAGTCCAGGACTGGTTTCTACTTGCCAGTGAATTTTACATAATATATCAATACTTCATTCATTTTTCTTCTTATGCCAGAGTTAAAGAACCATTTCTCTCATATTCTATAAAACAAAAATAAAAATTCTGTCTACTCTTTGAATTATTAGGTGTTGGTGTCTCTTTTTAATTCTTATTTACTTCTCTTAGCAAAAGACTTCATTTAGCCTACTCCTCTGAGCTCCTGCAATATTTATTTTGTGATCTAAGAATATTCTCAAGGTGGAGGTGTGTACCTGGTCTTGTAATTGTACTTTCTTAGGTTGGGCTAGCTCTATGCTGCAATGCACTGCTATTTCTTTGCTTTTCTTCATTCTAAAGCCTTCCAAAGAAGCCAGACTTTTCCTTCAAACATTTAAAAATCCAAATGAAGAGTCACATTCACATTCATATTTAAAAATACTATTTGCTTTACAGGATAATCCTTCAAAAACAGCTTCAACTCTGCGAGGCAATTTCTATATCACCGGGGATAAGGGGTATATGGATGAAGATGGGTACTTCTGGTTTGTTGCAAGATCAGATGATATCATATTATCCTCTGGGTAATTTTCTTTTCCATTTGTGCATTTGTTTGTGTTACCTGATCATCAGCATTCTGAAGTGAACCCACTACTCATTCTTAAAAGTCCTGTCATGTGTTTATTTCCAGTTATCGAATTGGGCCATTTGAGGTAGAAAGTGCCCTGATTGAGCACCCTTCGGTTGCAGAGTCAGCTGTTGTCAGCAGCCCAGACCCCATCAGAGGAGAGGTAGAACTGACTCATCTCAACTTTATATTTGTTGGCAATCTAATACATACTTTTTTATAAGGAGTTTTTCTTAAAGAGAGATTTTTGCTGTAGGGCATGTGCGCTTGTCAGAGAGACAGAGAGAGGGAGACAGAGAGACAGAAACCGAGAAATCACCTCTCAGCAGGGATGGCCATACTACAATCCCTTCTCCTCTATTCTCCTCTCGGGATTTGGGGCACTCGTGCACAAGTGCCTGGCAAAGTTTCAAGCTGCCGGGTATGAGACTTGAACCATGGTTGACTACACAGGAGTCCATCAACATAACCATTATGCCATCTGCTGATTCCTCTAATACATACTATTAAACTGTAGTTCATTGAAATAGAATCACCCAAATGACTCACCTGCTCAATATGCAAGTCTCCATTTGTCAGCAAATGGTTGTCCTAGGTGATTTACGATTTGGGGTGTTTTCTAAATAGGAATTTTGCTAACTTATCTTTAAGATGGACACACGACCCATGAGTTCAAATAAGACCTAATTTGCCTAAATGCAGGCTATTTGATCATAAAAAGGCCACAGGAAACTTCCCGGGAAGATGCCTCCAGGGAAGCATCGTTCCATGGTACACCCTCTGCTGGTAATCCTAACTTGGTGCACATTTGTTGATGGCTCTAAGAGTCATGCCTCTGGGGGTGGTGGGGAGTGAGCAGTGAATGGCAGTGTCCCAGGAGAGAATATGATAGGACCTCAAATGCACCCTTGAAGGGGCTACACATGAGGGCTAGCATATCTTTCTGTTTTCTCCATTAAAGATCCAAAAACTCTAGGCAGGTTTCCTCAAAACATTTTTGTTTTGTTTTTTGAGAGGTTTTTGCTATAGGGTACGTGCGCTCACCAGACAGACAGAGAGAGACATAGAGACAGAAAGCGAGAAATCACCCCCCAGGGGGGATGGCCACGCTGCAATCCCTTCTCTTCCATTCTCCTCTCGGGATCTTGGGCACGCACGCACACACGCACGCCTGGCATGAATTTAAGCCACCGGGTCCGGGACTTGAACCGCGGTCGACTACATGGGAGTCCAGCAACATAGCCATTACGCTAACTGCCGGTTCCCATCCTCGAAACATTTTAAGGAAGGATAAACTTTGGGAAACAGGACTTGTGAGCATAAGGTCTTTCCTGCCTTCTGCTGGTTAGATAGTAACAGCCAGCATCATTTCTTCCCTTGTTCCTCAGGGCCATGGAAGTGTGTCAGCAAAGTGACTATCAGAATATTCACAGCCTTATAAGAAGAGTGCACTGTCTAGTGAACTGTTTCCTTCAAGAAGGATATGGCGGGACCAGCAGTTAGTGTAATGGCTATGTCGCTGGACTCCCATGTAATCGACCACAGTTCAAGTCCCGGACCTGGTGGCTTAAACTCACACCGGGTGCGTGTGTGTGCGTGCCCAAGATCCCAAGAGGAGAATGGAGGTGAAGGGATTGTGGCATGGCCACCCCCCTGGGGGATGATTTCTCGCTTTCTGTCTCTGTCTTTCTGGCAAGCACATGCGCCCTATAGCAACAAAACCTCTCCAAAAGAAAAAAAAAGAAAGAAGGATATGGCAAACCCAGTGTGGCTAGTTTATAAAGGCCCCAGTAGAGTGAAGACCTCGAAGCTGGGCTAGGCCAGGCTGGGTTGTTGCACAAGAGGTTGTGTTTATTAGAGCACCGCCAAGTTTGCAAGAGGAAACTTTATGTATTTATTCTTTTTTCAAATTTTTTTCTTTATTCATATAGAGTGCATGTATGCACACATGAGGCTGATGAAGGAAGGGAAGACCCTCTGTTGGTCACTCTGCATCCCTTTGGCCAGCATGTCAGATCCTGGGCACTTGCTCACGTGTATGATGTGTCTTGGGTTGGCAGTGCCCAGGATTCGAATCATGGTCACCATGTAAGATCCAGCTGCCTTGAGCAGCCTATTACAGCTGCAGCACAGAGCCAGCCCTCGCAAGAGGAAACTTTATATAAGGAGATAAAAAATGAGGCAAGAAGTCAAGGGCAGAGGTAAACAAACATGCCAGAAAGTAGATTTGAAAGTGTAGTTAGATGAAGGTTCAAGAGTAAATCATAAACAAAGCAGAGGTCCCTGAAGTTCTCTTAGACAGGTGCAGAATAAAGGCTTGGGAGTCAACTGCTGGCTTAAGAGCACAGAGCTAGGATCAATTTTATTAAACCCCCAGGCTCACGTCACCAGTAATTCAGATTTCACTTAGAGAATGTGAATAAGACTTATGAAAACATAAAAATACACAACTTATCTTTCTGGTTTTCAAATATTTATTTTAGGTGGTAAAGGCTTTTATTGTTCTGAACCCTGATTACAAGTCACTTGATCCAGAACAACTAAAAAAGGAGATTCAGGAACATGTACAAAGAACTACAGCACCTTACAAATATCCCAGAAAGGTAGGTGTCCTAATTAGGAGAACTATTTGTTCAGAGTTCTCAAAAATTTCAGCTGCTTCTTTTTTCTTTTGTAGTGAATATGCTCCTCACACTGAACTGATGACATGTGGATAAGAATCAGAATCTTTGAGATTAAAATGAACCCCCTAATCTAATTTGGTGGATCTGCAGCAAATACTAAATATCAAGGATAATTTCAGAAATACCTCTCTCCCTTTTCAGTTGTTACAAAAACTTATCCTAAAGAGTGTCCTAATTCTTCTACCTAGAATTCATAATAGAATTGCTATATAATTGGCCTTATAAAAAGATGAAAACTGGGAACCAGCAGTTAGCGTAATGGCTATGTCGCTGGACTCCCACGTCCTGGACCCGGTGGCTTAAAACTCACGCCGGGCGTGTATGCGTGCGTGCCCAAGATCCCAAGAGGAGAATGGAAGAGAAGGGATTGCAGCGTGACCATCCCCCCAGGGGGTGATTTCTCGCTTTCTGTCTCTATGTCTCTCTCTGTCTGTCTGGCGAGCACACGCGCCCTATAGCGAAAACCTCTCCAAAAAAAAAAAAAAAGATGAAAACTCGGGACCAGCAGTTAACATAATGGCTGTCGCGGAACTCTCATGTAGTTAGTCGACCACAGTTTGAGTCCCGGAGGCTTAAACTCACGTGGTGCGCGTGTGCGTGCATGCCCAAGATCCTGAGAGGAGAATGGAGGAGAAGGGATTGCAGTGTGGCCATCCCCCCAGGGGATGATTTCTCACTTTCTATCTCTCTGTCTCTCTCTGACAGAGGGTACAAGCACAAATGCCCTATAGCAAAAAAAAAAAAAAAGAAAATTTTTGGGCTAATTTTCTTCCCCTTGATACCAACAGATAGAATTTATCCAAGAGCTGCCAAAGACGGTCAGTGGGAAGATTAAAAGAAATGAACTGAGGAAGAAAGAATGGAAAACAATTTAAGTTCATTCCACTCATGATCATGGCATCTATCAAACAAACATGGCCTCTTTAGAACATAGTATCTATAAATCTGTAGAAACCACAAGATTATAGGGAGGCAATTAAAATGTGGTATTATGCTTATAAACTGTTAATTCAAAATATCTTGTGGTTATTACAATTAAGGCTGAGTTTTGGAATAAAATTATTTGGTGAATTCCTCTGCATTAGTGTCAATGTTCCTATAATTCAGTAATATAGAAATAATGTCATCAGTTGCTAAGGAATCTTAAAATGGGTGGTATAGAAGCAGCTTCTGCACTAAATCTCTGTCTCATTGGTTTTCAAAACTTAGATGGATAATTTTTTCTATATATATTTTTTCCTTTTTAAAATTTTACTACACAGCATGTGCATTCACTGGAAAGACACAGAGAAAGCACCTCCCAGGGGAGATGGCCACACTGTCATCCCTTCTTCTCCATTCTCCTCTTAGGATGTTGAGCATGCACACATATGTGCCTGACATGTTTTTCAAGCTGCTAAGTCCAGAACTCGAACCACTCAGTCAGCCATGTGGAATCCAGCTGTTTAACCACATCACCAGCTGGCCAGTTCTTTCAATACGTTGCTATCCAAATCAGAACCATCTTCAAGCCTTGAAATAAAACTAAACAACTTTCAAAAGTTTTTCCAAAAATATAAAAGATCAGTTACAAGATTATCCTAATTCTTAAAGTACAAGTATCTACCTGAGGATAGAACTTTTTATTAGTCGTATCTTAATTCAAATAACTTAGGAACAGTTTAAAATTTGTTCTAAAGTCTAACTATAAAAATAAGATATCGGGCCACTTACATGGCACAGTGGTTAAGGTAGCTGGATCTCACATGGCCGACTATGTGGTTCCAGTCCCAGACCTGATGGCTTGAAAAACACACCAGGCACGTGTGTGTATATACCTAAAATACCAAGAAGAGAACGGAGAAGAAGGGATTGCAGTGTGGCTGTCCCCCCATTGGGTGTTTTCTCACTCTCCCTTTCTCTGTCTCTCTCTCTGTCTCTATGGTGAGGCCACATGCCCTATAGCAAATTTTAAAATGAAAAAATGAGGTATCATATACTATTGTTGCTTATTTTATTCAACTTAACATAGTTTACAAAATATTTCATTGTGGTTCTTCAAGAAAGTATGATAAATTCAGCTAATATTAATATATGAACTACACATTACCAAAATACTTGTGTTTGGGAATTCATAAGTGAACACAGAAAAGACAGATGTTTCAGAACTGGTAAATGAAAATAAAAAGTCATGAAATTTTTCTTTTTTCTTTTTCAGTTCTGTGTGTGTGTGTTTAATACAGAGCTCAGATATGGTCTCTCAGTCCTCATAACTATAAGCTCTATATTTTATCTTTCCTACACTAAAAGTCATATTAAAGTTCATTAATTCACACATTACATCGAAGGTCTGAGTTAAAAAAATTTTAGTAGGAAAATTCTGTCAGCTTGTTTCTGAACTAGCAGTTGGTCTCCCTGTGGAGTGAGACAGAACTACGCCTTCCCTTTGAAGTTTTTCTTCCCATCTGAAATAACCATGACATTTTCTGTTGTCTTGGTATTTCCTAATAAGGTAACAGTAAATGACTTCTCTAAGGATTGGTCCATTATTAGAAACAACAGATCTCGGATCTTGTGTCATATTTGCATAAGGGAAGTGTCATTTTCCCACTCTTCCAAGGTTCTTGTAAGTTAATATGGAAGTTAATATAGAGGGAATAACCTTCTGGGGAAAACTTCTTAATGTGGAGGAGTCTGATGATGTAGCATTTTCTTCATAAATAGTGAAGGTATGTTTTTTGTTTATTTTGTTTTGTTTTTCTGTGAAGAAAGCTGAGGGACTAGATGAATTCCTTTTATTACCACCTTACAGAAAAGACTGTCTCCCCAAAACTGAACGATGACACACACTGGCATTAACACTGTTGAAGGTACTTGATTTTTGTACAGATAGTTTTAAGGCGGAAACATCCAAACCTGAATCTTTGGCCTCTTTTACATTGTAAAGTGTACACAAGAGACTTGGAAGTCTCAGATTCTTGAGAATGTTCCTCTATGCCTCCAAAGTGTTCACAGCTTAGCAATTCTGATTTTTTTAAAACCATTCATCTTTCTTCAGAATTCAAGTGTCTAAGTTTGGGTCACTAATAGGACATATACAGCCTGTACTTTGCTTAGCCAACATAGGTAAACAGTCAAGAGGAGAACTCATTTCCCTGTCAGAAATACGATTAACAGATGGCATAGTGGTGAAAACAAATACCAATTCTGAACAAGTCGTTGAAGACTTAGAATTAAATGCAAGATGTTCCTTTTTTTTTTTTTTGTATATAGATAAGTGAATTCAAGGTGGGAGACTGCAACAGCCTTAGACAAGTTGAGGACCTTTATGGGAGAATTCACACAAACTGACCTCATTTGAAACTTTTCATGAGAATCGATTGCTTTTAGGCTCCCTATCACATCTGCTGACACTCTGGCTACTAATACTGCAGAAGATGTTTCTTCAGCTTGATTTCTGTTCAAAATTCTGACCAGCATGTTGGGATTCCTTGTAGTGGAAACCTTTGATTCCACAAACAATTCCAACAGATTTAGAAACTGTGCATGCATAATTTCTTCGGTACACATTACATGATACAACCAAAAGAGAAAAAATGTCATTGATTTATAAATGATATAATTATATATCACATGAGATCTATATTTGTGTAAACTTGTAATTGTGGATTCTACTCTTGGGGTTTGAGATGACGGAATAAAAAGGCAAGACACTTCTAACCTTGTCCAAGGGCCTTATACTTTTCATTAGGTGATCATCCCTGATCAATTTCCAAGCAAGAAGGACAGTATTCCAAGAATCATCCAACCCTGAAGAACTAGATCTCAAACACTGAATTTAAATTTCATGGTCCTGGGACCAGCAGTTAGCGTAATGCTTATGTCGCTGGACTCCCATATAGTCGACCACGGTTCAAGTCCTGGACCCGGTGGCTTAAAACTCATGCCAGGCGCGTGTTCGTGCGTGCCTAAGATCCCAAGAGGAGAATGGAGGAGAAGGGATTATGGCGTGGCCATTCCCCGGGGGGGGGCGGGGGGCGGTGATTTCTCGCTTTCTGTCTCTGTGGCTCTCTCTGTCATGTGCCCTATGGCAAAAACCTCTCCACAAAAAAAAAAAAAAAAATTCATGGTCCTTTAAGTAACAGGAAAAAAAAAATCACTGCTTAAATAAAAATTGGGGCAAGCAGGTGGCAACGGGGAGTTAAGGTGCTGGATTCCACATGGCCAAATGTATGGCTCAAGTCCCAAATCTAGCAGCTTGAAAAACACGCTGAACATATGTGCATGCCCAAAATCCAGAGAGGATAAGGGATTGCAGCATATCCATCTTGTGGAAAGCTGTGGTAACACTAGCAAGGGAAGGCAAAATCTCCCAAATTCACGAAGAAGAATGTGAAAATTGTTGGGCTGTTCTGAAAAATGCGAATGGCATTCCATAGGGACCCACACTGAGTAATCTGTAGTTCTACCCAGATTTTACATGAATCCACTGTATTCATTCTGTTTAGCAATAGAAAGCCACTAGATGGCAGTCTTGATCATCTAATAGTTCCTGAAAGTGGCTATTTGTCTTAGAATTGATATGAATTTTATAGGATAGGAGCCTTTTTTAGACCGAAGGATAATCCTTATTAATAACATTATCAAAAAATAAGATTCTTATGATTGGTTTTATAAATATTAAATGACTTACATAGGCCAATAATTTTCAATTTGTAGTCGCCAGAGTGTTCCTGTCCTGAGAATTCTATTCCCACTTCCTGCTATGCACCACTTAATCCTTTTTCCTGTAGAAAATCTTATCAAATAGAAGACATATCTTTAAAAATCATTAGATTAGGAATGTGTTTATTTTGTTGTGTTGTCTTTAAAAACATTAAGAAATGTATTTGTATGGGGTCAGGCAGTGGAGGAGTGGTATGGAAACTGGTCCTGGGTCCAATGACATTTTTTCTCTTTTTGTTGTATCATGTAATGTGTACTGAAGAAATTAAGAATGCACAGTTTCTAAATCTGTTGAAATTGTTTGTGGAACCAAAGGTTTCCATTAAAAGGAATCCCAACATGCTGGTCAGAATTTGAACATGAAAAGGTCCTGGGTCACATCCTAACGCTGCCCTGGTCCTGGCCAGTTGAGAGCAGGACTGGTTCATAGCATGAAGCGCACACTCTCTCTCTCTCAAGAAATAAACATATCAAGCAGAAGTACCTCCCTCTTTGAACTTTATATTAGACTTGCCTCCTCCTTTTGCCCAGAGTGAATAGAGCGATACTGTCTTTGCTAAGTAGCCCCCCCTCAAGCCTTTTTGCTTAGATGTTCCTTAGCAATGTAACTACCAACTAGACCCTTGCCTGGAGCCATGGAGACCATTAAATAATGGTCTGGAGAGTGCCCTTAGAAATAATTAACTTGCTTGGGAACAGCAGGTGGCTTGGTAGTTGGGCACTGAACACTCCCTCATGGCCACCATGGTTCGAGTTCTGGACCTGGTAGCTTGCTTTCTCACTTTCCCTCTCTCTCGTTAAATTAAAATAAATGAATGAATAAATAAAATTAAATAATGTAAAAAAAGAAAAATTATTAAAAAAAAAAAAGAAAAGAATTAACCTGCTTGATTCAGGGAACCAGCAGTTAGCGTAATGGCTGTCGCTGGACTCCCACGTAGTCGACTGGGTTCGCGTCCCGGACCTGGTGGCTTAAGACTCACGCTGGGCGCGTGTGCGTGCGTGCCCAAGATCCCGAGAGGAGAATGGAGGAGAAGGGATTGCGGCGTGACCATCCCCCCTGGGGGGTGATTTCTCGCTTTCTGTCTCTATGTCTCCTTGTCTGTCTGGTGAGCGCACGCGCCCTATAGCGAAAAATCTCTCCAAAACAAACAAACAAAAATCTGCTTTATTCAGCTTCCGTAACTGCTTTCACATGGGAACCTCACTCCCTTTCCTTCTCACCCTCTCTTCAGTTTCCACTGTAATCACCATATCAACCCAGAATTGGTTGTGATTTTTGTTTATATAAGCATCCCTCTCCTTCCGCTTGGGGCTGCCAGGTTTTGAGAGACATGAATTCCCCCTGTACTCTACCGGCTTAATAAATAAAATTCCAATAAATTTGGCTATGTCCGGATGTCCTCTTCTCACTGATTAGACTATAACACATAAACATTTTTTATTAATAATAATATTTTAAAATGTATTTAGGGGTCTGCTACTGGTGTGGTGGCTAAGGCAGCTGGGTCTCACATGGCCATCTGTGTGGTTCGAGTCCCAGACCTGGGAGCTTGAGAAACACACCAGGCACGTGTGCATGTGTGCCCAAAATTTAGAGAGGAGAATGGAAGAGAAGGGACTACAGCATGGTCATCCTCTTTGGGGGTGGTTTCTCTCTCTCTCTTTCTATCTCAGAGCACGCACACACTCATATAGCAAAATTTAAAAAGCAACCAAACAAAAGGGCAAGCAGGTAGAGTAATGGTTGGGGTGCTGGACTCCCATGTAGCTGACCATGGTTCAAATCCTGGACATGGAGGCTTATTTTCTCATTTTCTCTCTTTTTCTGGTAAGCACATATGCCTTACAGCACATTTAAAGAATGTGGAGGGAACCAGCAGTTAGCGTAATGGCTATGTCGCTGGACTCCCACATAGTCGACCGCGGTTCACGTCCCAGACCTGGTGGCTTTAAAACTCCTGCCAGGCGCGTGTGCGTGCGTGCCCAAGATCCCAAGAGGAGAATGGAGGAGAACGGATTGCAGCGTGACCATCCCCCCTGGGGGGTGATTTCTCGCTTTCTGTCTCTATGTCTCTCTCTGTCTGGCGAGTGCACGCGCCCTATAGCGAAAAC
>NW_006159864.1:836331-838977 GCF_000334495.1 Tupaia belangeri chinensis | reverse complement strand
TGTGGACAGAAGTCTGACTACTTTTCCTATTTTTCCAAAATCTTTTCAAAAGGGGACTGGGGAAGTCATGCCCACAAACATTAACAGACCATTTACTTTCTATTAACAGGATTCTTCCTACCTCCTGTCCCTGGCATAGTATCTTTGAGATGTATATTTCAACTGATTACAGTATATTCTTTTGCTTATCTTTTCCCAAGACACAGAACTTCGCTTTTCATTGAGATGTAGATTAAGCTTTTCTTTAACCAAGACACAGATCTTACCTTCCAATCACCAACCTAAGAATTGTGGAACCTACCTATAACCTACAAGCCCCCCTGCTTCTACATGTGCTGCCTCTTTGGGCCAGACCAATGGAAAATCTCTTCATGAAATGTCTGTGGATCTCAAAAGCAAATAAAAGGAACCTCTGTACATGATCACCCCGAGATAAGGTATGTATGCCTCTTCTCCGGCCTAGGTCACTCACAGTTGGCTTGGAAATAAACCGCATTAATTATTAATTATTAATTTTACAGCTGGTTATTTTTTCAATTGACAATAATAAAATTAAATAGATTATTCTTTAAACAAGCAAGGCATTCAAGAAACTACTGCATGGTAATGTTTAAAAAGGATCCCCAAGGGCAATATGCAAGCAAGACTCAAAAAAAAAAAAAAAGGAAGCAAGTAACTGAAGTCTTAAGCACTTTGAGACAAACTATAAGTACTCTAATGAGTGGGTTTATTAGGTGTTAGGATAAGGAGGGCCCCTAGAACAGCTTACTTTGTAATATTTATCAAACTCAACTACATGGGTCATGAGACTCACAAACAAAACAAACAAAAAAACAGGAAAACAAAGCTAAAAGTATCAAGTTGGAGGTGACCTTTGGAAACATATTTTGACTAAACAAAGGATCTATTAATAAAACAAGATCAAAGGGGACTATGGTAGGCTAGACAGTGTGGTGGTTAAGGTGGCCAAATCCCACATAACGAACCACATGGTTCAAGTCCTGGACACTGTGGCTTGAAAAACAGGCTGAGTCCATGTGCCTGGCTGCTCAAAATGCCCAGAGGAAAATGGAGAAGGGATTGGAGGTGGTCATGTCCCTTTGAGGAGTGCTTTCTTACTTTTGGTCTTCAGTGAGCCCCTGTGCCTGCCCTACAGCAAATTAGGGAATAAAAGGGGTACAGCGGGGCAGAGCCCTGGAAAGGAGACAATGCCTGCTTGCCCTCCCTGATACTGGCCTGTTCTATGGAACTTACCTCTATCAACAACCCCTGTGGCCTTCTGCCTTCCTCGACGCTGGTCCATTCTGTCTACAGCGCCTAGTTCTCGCAGCCTGTTGCCTTGTCCTTCAGTTCTCTGTGAGGGAAAAACATTGACACGTTTTGGACCTAACAGATTTAACGAGGCAGACACTTCCTGTTGTAGTTTTTTGTTGAGGTGTGAGGATTTGGCAACACTAACAGCTCGCATTTACTGATGCCTTACTGAGGCAGGTACTAACTTAAAATAGACAGTGACCTCAATCCTCAACAACTGTTATTTTTGCTAATGCGACAGAGTTTCTGGCTCCCAGAATGGGAACACCAAAGCCTCTGTGTTGTCTATAGTGACTGTAGGAAGCAATACACCTTAAATATTAGCTGTACCTTACACGATTATACTTTGGGGAAATAAGGAAACTGCGGGGGAGACGGAACAAGGACAGCTTGGCGGTCCATCCCAATGTAATGTCTTAATTCCAGGGCCTGCAGTATCTAGTTAAAGCAAAGAGGCTAGTTATCTAACATTTACAATGCTTAACAACAGAACCTGGAATGCGCAGACAGCATTAGCACCATCAAAGGGGAAGATAGTAAGGTCAATGGAGCATGAGCCTAGGGCTCAGGAGAGCCCAGACTGAAGCCAGAAACTTTATTGGCCATAATCTGCTAAAGATAGAAAGGGTAAATAAGCCAGCATCCAAAAACATAAGAGCCATACGTTAGGTTTATTTTCTATACACAAAATAGAAACTTAAATCACCTGATGAGACAATACCTTTGGAGAAAAAAAAACACAAAAAGGTCTGTTCCTCCTCCTAACAAGGATAAAAGGCATGAAACTTAGCCCCTCAGCAACAACCCACTATGGGACCCCCTCTCTGTCCTTAATAAAACTCCTGCTTTGCGACTCCTTTGTCCATTAATTCTTCTTGAGTGAGACAAGAACCTGGTCAGCTTGCCGCTGAATTCCGCACTGGTGTTGGCGTGGTCACTCCAAACTCCGGCATCACTAACACACTTCGGTATGTCAGGCCAGGGTTGTCCACACTAATGCATGACACTGCTTCTAGAAACCCACACTGCGCACAGCTGGGCAGCAGAGAAGGCCACCGTGATTCACAGTAAGAATGAAGCGCATCGCTAGGGTGGACGGATGAACAGCTTGACGGGCACAGTCGACATGGCACTGTCACTCCGGTCGTTTTCTGAGGCCTGAACCCTGAGCCTGGCAGGCACCGGGTGAAGGCCACACGTGGAGACCCCGGGTTCCCGCAGAGGGCAGCCTGACGCTGCAGACGCGGGCCCAGGCCTTTCAGCCGGGGCGTGGAGAGCGGAGCTGCCACCTCGCCCGCCCTGCGGCGACCCTCCCGCCGGACCCCATTAGCA
>NW_006159864.1:749664-836117 GCF_000334495.1 Tupaia belangeri chinensis | reverse complement strand
CCCGCCGCCCCCGCCGGAGACCGCCCGGGCCGGGGATCTGGGCCTCGGCGCTTCCTCGGCTCCGGCGGACGGTTCTCCGCAGCCTCATGGATTCCAATAGGGAGTGGACCGGGAGGCACCCCAAGAAGGACAGGAAGAGGAGGCGAGCCCCGAGCAAGCTGGTCGGGGCAGCTGGGGCGATGACAGTCCATCGGGATCTCGAGGAGAGGCAGCCCGAGGCCAAGGTGAGCAACAGGGAGCCCGAGCGGCGGCGGGGACCTCCCGTGGCGCCCGTCCCTGCTCTCCGAACCGGCTCTCTGGTCTATAAAGTGGGCGTCGCCGGGCACGTGTGCGTGCGTGCCCAAGATCCCGAGAGGAGAACGGAGAAGGGATTGCGGCGTGACCATCCCCCAGGGGGTGATTTCTCGCTTTCTGTCTCTCTGTCTCTGCCTGGCGAGCGCACGCGCCCTATAGCAAAAACCTCTCCAAAAGAAAAAAAAATGGTCGTGAGGATGTACTACCACCGACCCGTGGGTCGTTACTGGCGCCTCAAACCCTGTACCGTGCCTGGCACGCGATAGGAATGTTTGTTCGCTAAGTTTACTGAGGCTCTAGGATCTGAGGACATATCCCAGGGCTCAGCCACAGTGTACTGCCCTCCTGCGGGTTACTCCCGACGAGTGAGTAGAGTGAGTAGTAAGGCTGATCATCCTTATCTTCCATTGAGAGCTGAATATAGTCCTCCCGCCAGTCCTCAAACGTCTTGTGCTGGTGGGCTGATGTTACTCGGGGAGATGAAGGTCCCTGTGAATAAACAAAGATCACTGGTGGCTTATGCTCTGGTGAACAAAGATAGAAGGTAAGTTAAGCTATATAGAATGTTAAAGGTTAGTGCTATGAAAAAAGTATTATTAAAATAAGATTCCCTATTAGGAAAAAATATATATCTTGTAAAGGCTAATAACGTAAGAAGTGCAAGGAGGGGCCAGCAGGTGTCCTTGTGGTTAAGGCTCTGGATTCCCACATGTCCGACCATGGTTTGAGTTCGAGACCTGGCAGGTTGAAGATCCTGTCTGGCACGCGTGCATGCATCCCACCCAGAATCCTGAGAGGAGACTGGAGGAGAAGGGATTGCAGTGACCATCCCTCTGGAAGGGTGATTTCTCACTTTCTCTCTGTCTCTGGTGCACACATGCACCCTATGACAAAAACCTCAGAGAAGAAAGTGCAAGGAAGTTGACAGTCTCATTTTTTTTTTTAATTTTTGAAATCTCAAAAATTTCAAAATCTCTCATCCATTATTTGAAAGTAGTTGGAGACACCATGCTTTATTTCCACCCATCCCCTCCACTCAGATATTTTACTGTATATTTACTTTTTAAAAAACCTTTTTCCAAGACCAGCAGTTAGTGTAATGGCTATGTCCCTGGACTCTCATGTAGTCGACTGCGGTTCACGTCCCAGACCCGGTGGCTTAAAACTCACACTGGGTGCATGCCCAAGATCCCAAGAGGAGAATGGAGGAGAAGCGATGACCACACTGCAGTCCCTTCTCAATTCTCCTTTAGGGATTTTGAGCATGCACACGTGCCCAGCATGATTTTCAAGCCACCAGTTCCAGGACTTGAACCCCAGGTGGCCATTGGAAATCCAGCTCCTTAACCAACACACCATCTGCTGGCCCCTAGTGCATGTTTTCTATAAACGTACACTTTTTAGTTCTCCGAAAACCTCAAAAGATCTGGCAACTGTCCCTGTATTTCCACATGGCAACAATTTGTCAAAACTGAGTGGTATATCTTCCTCCTTCAGATGGGGGTGTGTACACTCTATCCTCCCACCTGGCCTGCTTATCTTATTTGCATTATAATCACAATGCAACCATCAAAATCAGGAAGGTACATGGACATAATTGCTGCTATCTAATCCTCAGGCCCCATCCAAGTTTCTCTGATTCTAGTAATACCTTTTAGCAACAGGATTCATGTGTTAAATTTAGTTATGCCTCTTTCTGAACATTTTCCTCAGTCTTTTCTGGACATTCATGACTTGACTGCTTCTGAATAATCCTGGGCCAACTATTTCATAAAATGCCCCCCAAGCTAAGTTTGTCTGTTTCTTTATTAATTGCAGGTTTAGTCAGCAATAATAGTGTCATTTCTTGAGGTATTTATGGTATGACAGGCAGTAGCCTTCCCATATTACACTTGCACTCTCTCATTGATCTCCCAGTAATCTTCTGAGAAAGAATTACGGTTATAGGTGAAGACACTGTCCTGGGAAGGCTAAGGCACTCAGCTAGTGTGACTCCAGGTCTGGAGCTCCTAACTGCTGTATTCTGCCGCTTCCCGGATCAAAACGAAAGTGGTAATTATCTCAGTTGTGCAAGTACAGGTGACTTCTATTTTCATTTATCTATTTATCTATTTATATTTTATCTGTTTTACCTTTCTCTATTATCAGATACCTTTCTCTATTATTGAGCCTTTTATCACAAGCGTAAGTTACCATAATGATGAGATAGAAGTGTAGATGGTTTTCTTAAGGAGCGGAGGTGCTTCACTGAACTCCCTGTTGCCAGGATAAATTGACAGCATTGACTTCGTTGATCTATGATCTGGCTCCTGCTTCACTCCTCACGTCTCCACTCGCATCAATACTTCACAACATGCAATCGTGGTTGCCGTCAAACCGAGCTACATGTTTGGACACATGCTTTGTCCACCCTGGCAGACTAGTTATTTTTATAGCTCAGCCCCAATGTTTTCATCTCGGTGAAGCCATCCCCACAAGTCTAACCCCCAGGGCAGTTAGCCTCTTTAGTGTCAAACCTTTATTCTAGTACTGCCCACACTGTATTGGAATGACCTGCTCTTGCATTTTTTTCCCCTAGTAGAATGGACTCCTTGTGAGCAAGAATCACGTTTTATCCTATGCCTACATGTCACTAAGTGTCTATAATTCAGGTTCTCTATCAGTATTTATCAAATAGTCTATTAAGTGATGTTACCAAAGGTTATTGTCTTAGATATTTATTTCTAAATAATTAACCATCCTCATGTTTGGTTTGATGTGAAAATAATCAAGACACTAGACTAACTTAATAATTTGCCTTGCTTTGTTGCTATTCTCAGTAATGTTTGCCATGTCCTGATTTTTTTTTTTTTTTTTTTATAGAAAGCCCGCTTGTCTACCATTTTATTTGCTGAAAATTGTGAAGTAACACATGGCCAACTTTGTGAATTATTGAAGTATGCAGTTCTTGGTAAATCCAGAGTTCCTAAACCCAGGTATGACATGAACTGAAGCAGTGGGTATAGATCAGAGGTTTCAAACTGATACCTAGAGGGCTGTATCTGGCTTGCTGGTATTTGTTTGCCATGCCACTATGTCCTAAATTTTTATGATAGTTAACAAGAATGAAATTTGAGAACGCTTGTAGAAAAATCCAGATGTTTTTGGTTCTTCAAAAATCTGGAAAGATTTGGCAACTGTCCCTGTATTCTCACAAGGCAGCAATGTGTCAAAGCTGAGTGGTGTAGACTCCTCCTTTTTTTTTGGACAGGTTTTTGCTGTAGGGTGCATGCGCTCGGCAGAAAGACAGACATACAGAAAGCGAGAAATCACCCTGCGGGGGGATGGCCATGCCACAAACCCTTCTCCTCCATTCTCCTCTCAGGATCTTGGGCATGCATGCACACATGCCCGGCGTGAGTTTAAGCCATCGGGTCCGGGACTTGAACTGCAGTTGACTACGTGGAGTCCAGTGACATAGTCATTACTCCATCTGCTGGTCTCAGCTTCCTCCTTTAGATGGGATGTGTACGCTCTATTGTCTCACCTGGCCCGCTTACCTTATTTATAGTATTTGTCTGGCCACCATTATTTAGTGTGTCACCTCCATGGTAGAACTAATTTAAGTAACACAACCACATATTACGCATTTTGGTTAATCTTCCTTTCACAAATAAAGGACAGAGAGAGTTTTGTTACTGTGATATTGTCAATGCCATTATGTAATGTCTTATAGAAATTATTTTTACATAGTGCCAATGAAGAAATTTCCAAATACATACATCTCTCCAGGGGAGGTTGTTATGAAATGACTGGATTCCTCAAAAGCCATCTTCTGCATCAATAAACACCGCCATTGGTCTGTCAATTAATCTGAAACTACGTTTGTTGAAACCAGCCATGATTACCTGCCTTAGGAAGGGCTGCAGAGAAAGTTGAAGTCTTAGAAGTATGCCTTTGTGGGACCAGCAGTTAGGGTAATGGCTATGTCGCTGGACTCCCACGTAGTCGACCGTGGTTCACGTATTGGACCCGATGGCTTAAAACTCACGCCGGGCGCATGTGTGTGTGTGCCCAGGATCCCGAGAAGAGAATGGAGAAGGGATTGTGGGGTGGCCATCCTCCTGGGGGGTGATTTTCCCGCTTTCTATCTCTCTGTCGCTCTGTCTGGTGAGTGCACGCGCCCTATAGCAAAAACCTCTCCAAAAAAAGGAAAAAAAAAGAAGTATGCCTTTGTAACATGCACTTAGTTATTAATAAAACTAAATCCTAACAGGACTGTAGGTTTAAGTGCATTGCTTTCACTTGGTGTTTTAACTTCATTTGAATGTAACAAATACTTAACCTCAAGAGATCTTCATTGAATTCTTTATTTCAACTCCTCCAGGTCTAGGCAGTCATTGAGTGATGATAAATTTCATTAGGGGGAACCAGCAGATGGTGTAATAGTTACGTTGCTGGATCCCATATACTCCACCAGGATTCGAGTCCCAGGCACAGTGGCTTAAACTCACACTAGGCCCATGTGGGCACATGTGCAAGATACCAAGAGGAGAATGGAAGAGAAGGGATTGCATTGTGACCATCCCCCTTGGGGGATGATTTCTCAGTTTCTCTCTGACTCTCTGGTGAGTGCACACGCCATATGGCAAAAATCTCTCTCAAAAAATAAATTTCATTAGGTGTCACGCACTGCCTTTTTTTCCCTCACTCTCTGGATGCCTGTAACTGACTTGTGAGCATCATTTTTTTTTTTTTTGTCATAGGATGTATGTGCTCACCAGAGAGTGAAAGGAATAAATAGTGAAAAGGAAATAGAAATCACCCCCCAGGGAATAGCCCATCTCTCCACACTTTTCCTGGGATTTTGGGCATGCACGTACACATGCCCCTCATGATTTTCATGTCACTAGGTCCAGAACTCAAACTGCAGTTGGCCCTGTAGAAGTTTAGGGCCTTAACCACCACACTACCTGCTGGCCCCAAAGGCATCATTCTTAGATGTATTGGTTTGATTTATCAACAGCTGGTGCCAGCTTTTTCACCGAAACAAACTGAACAACGTGGTGATTTTTGTTCTTCAGGGAATGAGTCAGCTACAATTTTACAGGTTCTATTTGGAGTTTGGATTTCTCCGAAAGGCATTCCGACATGTAAGTCAAGAAAACTTCGTACTGAGGGCTAAAGCAGGTTCTCCCATCCTGAGACTGATACATGTGGTTGGGACCATGCTTCTTGGCACCTTAGGGGATATTGAAAGCAAAATGGGTTAAGATTCAGAGAACTCATGTTGAGGATAGATTTGTCTCTTGATTTTCTTTGGTAATCTAAACAGAACACTAATTCCCAGATTGTAATTTATAACTCTCAGATTGATATTGTCCTATTTTATTTGGAGTATGGTATTTTCACAACTTAGAAAACCTGTGTAAAATCTGTCCAGCCCTTTGGCCTAGTAGTTAAGGGAACCAGATCTCACATGGCCAAACATGGTTTGAATGCCATCCCCAGTTGCTTAAAAACATGCTGGGTGCATGTGTATGCATGCTTGAGGTCCCAAAGGAGGAAGAAATAGAGGAAAAGGGATTGTGTAAAGACCATGTCCCATTGTGGGGTGATTTCTCCCTTCCCCTCATTGTCTTGTTTCTCTGGTGAGTACACATGCCCTGTGGCAAAGAGAAAAATGTTGTGTAAAATCATTGTTTTTCTGCCTTTTTTTTTTTTTTGGAGAGATTTTTGTTATAGGGCGCGTGCGCTCGCCAGAAAGACAGAGAGAGATAGAGAGATAGAAAGCGAGAACTCACCCCCCAGTGGGGATGGCCACGCTGCAATCCCTTCCCCTCCATTCTCCTCTCGGGACTTTGGGCATGCATGCATGCGTGCCTGGCGTGAGTTTAAGCCCCTGGGTCCGGGACTCAAACCGCAGTCAACTACATGGGAGTCCAACAACATAACCGTTATGCTTACTGCTGGTGCCCCTTTTCTAACTTTGTTTTAAAGAAAAAAAAAAAGCATAAGAGTAAGCACCCCTTAAAACAGTATCCAGAGGACCTGTTGACTCCATATTCCAATAGTCTGTTGACTCCATTTTCCCATAGCTTCCTCCATTTCCTATTGGCCCTTTTAAGTTGCTGAACTCTAGTTCAGTCTCTTTGAGTCTCCTTTTTTTTTTTCTCTCTTCCGTTTATTGAGCACTTCCTAGGTGCTGGGACCTCTATCATACTGCATGCATCATTATCTTGAATTCTTATAATAGCCCTGTAAGCGAGATAACCTTTTTATTCCCATTTTATACATAAAAAACTGAATACCTTCTAAAATGATAGAGCTAGAATAAAACCAGGTAAGCCCAAGGCTAGAGCTCTCAATCTCTTGGTACTGTTGTATCAGCTGCCCTAACTATGCGGCATGCTATCCAATGAAATAATAGATAATAGAAATGCTTTGAAAAATAATAAGGGACTTTCCTTATCTAAGCTAAAATATTTCTGTAGTGTTTGTGCCTTTTTTTTTGAGAGAGAGCTATTTTTACTAGAGGGCACATGCATTCACTGGAGAAGGAGACAGAGAGACAGAAAGCTAGATGTTACCCCATCCCCCAGGGGGATGGCCGCGCCTCAATCCCTTCTCTTCCATTCTCCTCTTGAGATTTTGGGCATGCACGCACACGCACCCAACATGAGCTTTAAGTCTCCGAGTCTGGGACTTGAACTGCGGTCACCTATGTGGTAGTTCAGCAATGTAACCATTACACCATCTCCTGGTCTCCCCATGTTTGTGCTTTTTATGATGTATAATCAAAGAAGCAAAGGACATTTTCGAAGGTGGGGCGGTAAATATGGCTTTGAAAAATCAGTCTTCCTTTTACAATGCAAATGTTTAAGGCCTAGTTCTTAGCACTGAACTACAAAAATCCAGGCCTTTCACAGTATTGCAACTACCATTAAGCATTTTTGTAAAAATTCATTAATGTGTTTTCAGAAATTCCGCTTGCCTCCTCCATCATCTGATTTTCTAGCTGATATCATTGGACTGCGAAAGAAACCAATAACTGGAGATCTGCCCAAGACAATGGGAGGTATGGCTGTGACTATCACTTACGATTGGCATATTCTAAAAGATATTATGAACATGATACGATGACTAGGTTGTTGGGAAAGTCATGACGTATTTTTCTATGCAAAAACGCATCGTGACTTTCCCGACACCCCAGTAAGTTAGTCATTCAAGTTTATTGTTGTAAACAATGAAACTCAATTCCTTACTAAAGCAAAATGTAACTTTTTTAAAGGACAAGATGGGTAGGTACCCAGGGAGATTAGATAGCAGGAACACAAGTCAGGATTTCTGGCTCAGAAATCATCTGGTTACCTTAGGTAGATAAGATTTCCTACATGGCACTGACTCTTTTTTTCTTTTAGATTTGTTTATTTATTTAATTCCATTTATTATTATTATTTTTTAATTTGACCAGACAAAGACAGACAGAGAGAGAGAGAGAGAGAAAGCAAGCCTCCAGGTCTGGAACTCAAACCACAGTCAGCCATGTGAGAATCCAGTGCCTTTAACCACCACGCCACCCTTGGCTCTTAAATTGGACCCTAAAGAATTACTTTGGGGACCACAGTTAGCGTAATGGCTGTGTCGCTGGGCTCCCATGTAGCCCACCACGGTTCAAGTCCTGGACCCAGTGGCTTAAACTCACGGCAGGCGCATGTGCGTGTGTGCCCAAGCCCCCGAGAGGCGAATGGAGGAGAAGGGATTGTGGTGTGGCCATCCCCTCTGGGGGATCGTTTCTCACTTTCTGTCTCTTTGTCTTTTTGGCAAGCACATACGTCTTATAGCAAAAACCTCTCCAAAAGAAAAAGAATTACTTTGAATAAATTTAAAACTGTCACTATCACTTACTTGTACCCATGAAGGTACAAGTAAGAAGAAAGACCTTGCCTTTGATTAATGTAAGGACTAATACTGCTCACAGTGAAGAATAAAGGTTTAGGTTCTAACCAGCTGAAAGAAATAGTCATGATAGCAGTGTATCCTGGAAGAAGTTATAGGTAAACTTCTGATTTGTTTGTTTATTTTACTTGGGGTGAGTTCATTGCACTAGGAAGATATTCAATGATGCTTTTTTGTGATCAGAGTAATTGAATAATTATATTGATAGAACATGAAAAAATGGGGAGGAGAGGAGAGGAGATTCCTTTCGTCTTCTCCAGAACTGTGCTTCCTATTAATATTATCCAACATATTGATAGCATCTGACTTCTAATTTCTTTTCTTTGTATTTGTTCTTCTCTTTCTAATAGATTATCTCATCTGCCACTGTGTTTAGTTTGACCTGTACATTACTATTAGTTTTGTATTTTTTAAAGAGATTTTTTGCTATAGGGTACTTGTGATTGCCAGAGAGACAAAGACAGAGAGACAGAAAATGAGAAATTCACCCCCCCCCCCAGGAAGATGGCCATGCCACAATCCCTTTGCCTTCTTGCCTCTTGGGATTTTGGGCACACACGCACACGTGCCTGGCATGAATTTTAAGCTGCTGGGTCTGGGACTTGACCTGCAGTCGACTACATGGTAGTCCAGCAACATAATCATTAAGTATGCCAACTGCTGGTCCTGGACCTATATATACATTATTTAAGCATCTTTGAGTAAATTATAGAATTGTCATGATGAGATTCTAGGCTCAAGAGTAAAGGCATCAAGTTGTAAAAGAAAACATATAATCAAGGAAAAGCAATGAGTCATGGTTTAAGACTATAGCTTATTGGGAATGCTGAAGTTTGGAATAGAAAGAGATAGTGGTGAGAGACAAAGCTGGAGAGGCAGATTCATTAAGGACTTGTCCGACAGGCTTTAAATACCATACTAAGGAGTTTGGGTTTTATTTTGTAGTCAGAGGATCCAGAGGGGTTATGACTGCTTCTCTATCCACTTAAGGATTTTGCTTCATCTTCTCATCCTAAATATTGAAGTAGGCAGGCATAATCTATAGCACTCTGATATTCTCTCAGTCTTTCCTTTGGAGTATTCATCTATTTTCCCCACATTTTTTAGCTATGAATCTTCTATGAATACTTCCTGGATCTTTATCTCTAGGTCTGATGTCCCACATTCTAGGCCTGCATTTTTGGCTTGCTGGGCATTTCTACTTGGATAGTCTGCTATCCTCTGAATTATAATAAAACTAAAAGCATTTTTCTCATCCTTAAATAATAGGTGCCATCTTCAAATCCCTTGTTCTATTAATATCATTTTCTGAGACACAGGTCTTGAATTTTAAATTTACATTTCTTTTGACTTCATGTTCCAGTCTGCATGGCTTGGTTCCCTTGCTCCTGTCAGTCCACTGAAGTCAACTCAAGTGACGTAGCCATTATGCCAACTGCTGGTCTCGTCTCCTTTACTTTTTGTAGCCCTTATCCCCACCTGATGTATAACATGTTTGTTTATTGTCCGTCTTCTCAACTAGAATTTAAGTTCCATGAGGAAACTTTGTTGGTTTTATTCATTGGGAAATTCTTAGTGGCTAGGGCAACTGATGCATAATACTTTGTTGACGAAATAGGATGATTTTATCACCATTCTCTACCAATTTTCTTGTGTAATATCCATATATGTATATATCTCCATCCCTTCTATCATGTTAATCCAAATTCTACTCATTTTTAGTTTGCCAGATTTATTTACTTATTATTATTATATTATTATTATTATTTTTGCCACAAGGGTGCATGTACTTGTCAGAGAGAGAGAGAGAGGAAAAGTGAGAAATCACCTCCCAGAGGGTGATGGCCATGTCACACTTTCTCCATTCTCATCTCAGGATTTTGGGGCACAAACATATACATGCTGAATCTGGGACTCGAACCATGCTTGGCTATGTGGAAGTCCAACTCCTTAATCACCACGCCACCTGCTGGCCCCTTTTTTGCCAGAATTAATGGCAAAACCTTGTCTAGTTTCTCTGTTATGCTTCCTATAAACCTTTGAGGTTAATCTTTTTAAAATCATTATTTAATTTAATTTAATTTATTATTATTTTTTAAAATTTGACCAAAGAGAGAGAGAGGAAAAGTGAGAAAGCAAACCATCAGGTCTGGGATTCGAACCATGGTCTGCCATATGAGAGTCTATCAAATGCCATGCCACCTGTTGGCCCCGATGTTTATCTTTCTTAAAATACTGTTGTGGTTATATTACTGCCCTTAGGAACTTTCTGTTGCTCACCATTATGTGTTGAAAATTCAAACTCTTGAGCTCAGCCTTCATATTGGTCTACAAAATTTTTATTGTTTTCTCGCTACCTTGTTTTCTATATTCCTCTCTTACCCAGAATGCCCTATTCCATTTACAATATTTTGACTCTTTTGATTGCAAGGAACAGATACTTATTCAAGCCATATTAAGTAAAGAGAGTATTGTTTGAAAGATCCATATAGACTAGAAAGATATCAGGAAACTACCTCTAGGAAGAGCTGTTCTCCATCCATTTCATAACATCAACTTTTTAAAAAAAATTAATTTCATTTATTTTAAATTTGCTATAGGACACATGTGTTTGCTAGAGAGAAAGAGAGAGAGAGAGAAAGTACCCCTTGGGGGATGACGGCACTACAATCTCTTCTCTTCCATCCTCCTCTCGGGATTTTCGGCATGCACACATATACACCCAGTATTTTTTTCCAAGCCCCTGGAGCTGGGGCTTGAACCATGCAGTTAGCTATGTAGAGTGCAGTCAGCTTAACCACCATGTCACCTGGCTGGCTCTAGAACATCAACTTCTCTGTGTATGTTTTCTAATGTCTTCTAACCAATTTGTTCTCTGTTCTCTGTATTTTCTATTAATAGTTCAGATTCTAGAAGCAGGCAGCTTGATAAGCTTAGCTAATTACCATCATCCTTTTGAGCATGTCTTCACAAGGAATATCAAGTCATGTAATGGAGAGGTCTAATGCACCAGTTGTTTGAATTTTTTTTTTCCAAGGCAGCTAATTTTTTCTTTCTTGAACCATCTCTATCCACCCTAGCATGAAATATATTCTCCCTCTTTTCCCTTTTGTGGCCTTTATTATTATAACACTTTTGGGACTTATTTTCTCTTTGTGTTCTTATTACTGTATTATATTGCAGGACCCCTTAAAAGTTGGAGCTGGGTCTTATACATCTTTTGAGTTTCAGTATGCTTCATCTACACAACATTGGAAACGTGTCCTCTGAGGTTCTTAAACTATGCACTTTAATATATGTTCAATTTTCTTTGTTTCAGGGTCTTTACCTTCTACTAGTTCAAAAGCCAACATTAATCTGCAGAATGACCCTGTCATTCAAAAATATGGCTCTAAGAAAGTAGGCTTGACCAGATGCCTTCTTACCAAGGATGAAATGAAAACATTTCACTTTCCGTTACCAGGTTGGTTCAAATTTAGTCTGATGTAAAAATACCTAGCAGTTTATTGACAAATACTACTATTGAAAGTTCATTTTTCTGGCTGCTTTTCTAGTGGCTTATACTAACTTATTCCATCTTCTATTAATAAGCACAGTGTTTTTTCAAAGTGTGGAATGTGTATGAGGATTGACCAAGTGATGATTTTAGGTAGCATGAACATGACATTACATGGCACTGAAATATTTACTGAGAAAGGTATTCATTTTCATTCTTTCTCATTCAGCTTTCTTTTATTCCTTTTTAATATATTCAAAAGAGCTAATATGTCTTTAGCATTTTAATGCTTCTCTATTACTTCTAATTCTCCTCCCAAGGAATTAGCCCCAGCCCCAGGGCCATGTGGGAGCTGAGCACCTTAACTACACCCCCCTTTTTTAAATTGCCAGCAAGTATATACGCTCTCCAGAGAGAAAAAAACACCTCCCCTCATGGGATGTGGTCACACCACAATTCCTTCTCCATTTCTGCATCCTTTCAGGATTTGGGAGACACACACACACACACACACACACACATACACACACACATACCCCTAGCGTGTTTCTCAAGCTTCCATGAGAGGAATTCAAACTGCTCCAACATGTGGGATCCAGCTCTCTTTACCACTAGGCTATGGGGCTGACCCACACTCTACTTTTCCTTAACAAATAGAGCAAGGGGGAACCAGCAGTTAGCGTAATGGCTATGTCACTGGACTCCCACGTAGTCGACCGCGGTTTGCATCTCGGACCTGGTGGCTTAAAAATCACGCCGGGCGCATGTGCGTGCGTGCCCAAGATCCCGAGAGGAGAATGG
Organism: Tupaia belangeri chinensis; assembly: GCF_000334495.1. NCBI lineage: Eukaryota > Metazoa > Chordata > Mammalia > Scandentia > Tupaiidae > Tupaia > Tupaia belangeri. The sequence goes on along the minus strand of NW_006159864.1, from coordinate 823,588 downwards.
AGGAGAAGGGATTGCGGCGTGGCCATCCCCCCGGGGGGTGATTTCTCACTTTCTGTCTCTCTGTCTCTCTCTGTCTGTCTGGCGAGCGCACGCGCCCTATAGCAAAAACCTCTCAAAAAAAAAAAAAACAAAAACAAATAGAGCAAGTGTGATTTCAGAGCTCTGGTTGGTTGTATAGTAAGAATTTAATGGAACATGCTTTCATTTATTACCTCCTAATTACAGCAGTGATGCTAAATTTCTTTTGTTAAAGATATTTTTGTTGAGATATAATTAACAAATCACACAATCCACTCATTTGAAGTATACAATTTAGTAACTTTTAGTATGTTTATAGTGTTGTTCATCCATGATAGCGGTCTATTTTGAAACAGTTTCATCCCAAAAGAAACTCTGTACTATCATTTCAACTTCCCTGACTTTAGGCAACCATTAATCTACCTTTTATCTATAGTTTTATTCATTCTTGGTATTTCTTATCAATGGAATTTTACACTGCGTGGTCTTTGTGACTGGCTTTTTCTTTTCTTTTTTTAATTTCACCATAGGGTATTTGCTGGAGAGAGTCAGAGAAAGTGAATAAAAGTGAGAAAGTACCCCTCCCATGGGGAATAGTCACACTGCAATCCCTTTGCCTCAATTTTCTGGGCTTGCACACATACATACCCCGTGTATTTTTAAGCCACCAGGTTCAGGACTCGAGACACACTGTCGGCTGTATGGATGCCAGCCAACTTTACCATCATGCCATACAGGCTGGCCTGTAACTTAACTTTTTTCATTTGGCATAATGTTTTCATCCATGTTGTAGCATATAACAGTACTTTATTCATTTTCATTGCCTAACAATAATCCATCTATGGATATACTCTATTTTTTAAAAAAGAATTATTAATTTAATTTTATTTATTATTTATTATTATTATTTTAATATGCTATAGGGCATGTGGGCTCACCAAAGAGAGACTAGGGGTATGGGAAGAGGAAGTGAGAAAGCAAGGAAGCAAGCCATCAGGTTTCAGATTTGAACCATGGTCAGCATGCGGGAGTCAAGCACCTTAACCACCATGTCACCTGCTGGCTCCTGGATATACTCTATTTTATTGGTCCATTACATGATGAATTTCTGGGTCGTTTTTTGTGTGGACATACAGTTTTATTTCTATCGGGTATATACCTAGGAGTAGAACTGCTGGGTCACATTGTCACAGTGTTTATCCTCTCAGGAACTGTCAGCTTTTTGCCAAGCAGCTCCACTCTTTTATATTTCTACCAGTAATGTATCAGGGTTCTAATTTTTGCAAATTCATGTTGACACAAATGATCTGTTTTGATTATACTCATCTGACTGAATGTAAAGTGATATCTCATTGTGGTTTTGATTCGTATTTCTCTGACAGCTTGTGATGTAAGCAATGCTGAGATGAACATCTTTTCGTGTCCTTATTAGCCATTTGTATATCTCTGAAGAAATGTCTCTTCAGATCTTTTGTCTGTTTTTTTAATTGGGCTGTCTTTTTCATTATTGAGTTATTAGAGTTTATTAAATATTCTGGATGCAGAAATTTCCTTTTAAACTAAATTTAAGAAAAAAAGTCATCTGTGGGACCAGCAGATGGTGTAATAGTTATATTGGTGGACTCCCATGTAGTTGACCACAGTTCGAGTCCCAGACCTGGTGGCTTAAAACTCACACAGGGTGTGTGTGCAAACATGCCCAAAGGAGGAGACTGGAGGAGAAGGGCCATCCTTTCTGGGGAGTGATTTCTCGCTTTCTGTCTTTCTGTCTCTCTCTGTCTCTGGCAAGCACAAGTGCCGTATAACAAAAATATCTCTTAAAAAAGAGAGAGAGAGAGCAAAAGTCATCTGTAAAATGAAGTTAAAATTTAGTTTTTGGCGGTCCAGCAGGTGGTGTGGTGGTTAAGGTGCTGGACTTCCAGATGGCAGGGGCTTTTCAAGTCCCAGACCTGGCAGCTTGCTTTCTCACTTTCTCTCTCTCTGTGTCTTTCTACCTCTTTTTGGCGAGTGCACATGCCCTATAGCAAATCTAAAAAAAAATTATGATGATACTAAATAAAATAAGTAAATAATTCTAAAGGAAAAAATATTAGTTCTTATGTCAGAAGAATGCCATGAGGATTAAGTCAGCTAAAAGGTACTTAGCATGATGCCTAGCTGTATGAGTACTTTAAACCCTTAATTACGTTATTATTGCTGTTGATAATAAGGCGGGCAACGAGAATAGTGTCTCTTAGATTTAGAGATGCCCTTTTTTCTGGGATAGACCTTTTTTCATTCTTTTTATTGCAGTCAGTTGGAAATTTCAAGAAACTAGGAGATAGAAACTGGTTAAAGGTTTTCATATTCTCCTTTGTTTCTTGTCAAGTATGATCTAGACACTACCTTTACTGCTTCAGCCTCTGCCCGACCATATTGTAGAACCCCAGTGATTGGAGGCCTTTGGGTCCCTGAGCTGGATGTGCCTGGGTATTGACTTAAGGTACACAACAGAGGGAGTGCTCTTAGTCTGAAGTTGAGCTTCCGTAGGGAACTTTCAGGCTGTGATTTCAGAACATGCAGACAAGTCTCTGAACAGTGATTTCAGAGTAATGTGAAAGGTGGAATTAGCTAGAGGGGCATGAGCATGCGAATGTCACTTTCTGCCTGCTGTGATATCCTTTCAGAGCTACACTGTGGTGAACTCTCATCCTTATTTTATTGTAAGAAGAAAGAAATATATCGCATGCAGCATTTGCATACTTATGCACCCTGCCTTAGTGCCTACATGGAAAGGGCCTACAGACTTTAGGTTTAGCCATAATTTACTTATAATCTGTTCTCACAGGGAGGAAAAATGATTAGTTAACTACCAGGAAGTCCAGGCTGCAAAAATCCTTAAAATAGCAACCTCGCTTATTCTTTCAGATTTTAAAAATGAATGAATGAAGAAAAACTTGGAGGCAGAGATTGTCTCATATTTAGTTTTTGTATTTTAAGTGTCTTAACAGAGAGAAAGTATCCAGCAAATATGAGATTTAGTTTTCTCTGTATGAATCTAAGGTTGACGTTTACCATCTCTTAATTCTAAATGTCCCTTTTCTTTCTAGGTTTTCCTGACTGTGAAAACTTTGTACCTACCAAGTGTAATGGTTTTATAACAGATAGCAGTCCTCTCTTTGGACTTGACTGTGAAATGGTAAGTACTTCCTTTTGATTTTTATCAGCTGGAGCGTTGCAAACTGGGTTCTTGTGAAGGGTGATTTCTTGAATCTAATGCACCAGTGAACCAATACATTCAGTTTAAGTAGCAAAAAATAGGCTCTTTTACTCACATTTTATTGTAGAAAACTTGAACTGATATTGCAGAATGAAGAATAAACAACGCATACATTTTCTATCTCGTTGCTATGTTTAATCAAGTTTTTGCACATTACTAGGAGTTTACTCCATCTGTCTTTAGAACAAGTATTTTGTTGTTATTGTGGTTGTTGTTGCTGTGAAGACTTTGCCTTAATTACTGTTGGTTTGGCTTAGTTTTACACATCGAAGACAAGGAGTAGGATTTCCCTGCTTAAATACCCCTTGTGTTTTACTTTGTCTAAATTTAGTAAATCTTCTTTCAAAGACAGTGGATTCTTTCTTAGTACTTGGAAAACAGTTTCTCAGTTCTTACTAGAGTGACTGAAAGCTAGAGTTTTAGAGTCTGACACATCAGGGTGTGTGTATCCTTGCCTGCATATTAATAGCTACATTACCTTAGACAGATGATTCCCTAACCTCTCACCCCCAGCTCATCCTGCTCTGAAGTGGGGCTAATAGTAAATGCTACCTCATAAAGTTATTATGAGATGTTATTCATGAAATCTTTAGTGTAGCACTTTCAAGTGCAACATTCAGGAGCCTGCCCAGCTTTAGTTTCATTCATACTAGATCCTCCAGAAAGCAGAAGTCTCTGCTACTCCTGCAGGGACCCCTATAGATTAGGGTAGGTGGCAGCTGACATAGTGTGAATAATGAGAGAAACTAGCTTCCACAGTTTAGCAGCCTGACTGTGTCTGGTCTTTTAGTGCCTCACATCCAAGGGGAGAGAACTAACACGCATCTCAGTGGTGGCTGAAGGAGGCTGCTGTGTTATGGATGAACTGGTTAAACCTGACAACAAGATACTGGACTATCTCACCAGGTATTTTTCACCTCGTTGCCAGCTCTTTGTAGAACTACCAGACTAGAGTGGAATAAGACATACAGTAATGGCCTACAATGTCTGTTCAGTTAGGCTTTATTAATTATACATTATCAAAGAAAAGATTGGGCATCAAGTTTATATATTTGAATACTGAAATTAAACAATGTCACTGTATAATTGCCCTTCTTGTCCTTAATCTTCTGTGACCTTAAGTCAATAGAATATTTTCTTCTTTCTTCTAGAATGTCCTCATTGTAATTATTATCGAGTAATCGCCAGATAGTTAGAATTTTGCTTTCTGATAAAAGCTCATCTGAAAATCTGCAAATTATAATTGGGTAGTCAAATAACCTTGGAGTATAATCTGCCTTGACCCACAAAGCCAAAAGAAGACTAATTGTTCTGTAACAAATTTGAAGCTAAAATGTTGATGTATTTTTCCAAATATAATTTCAGAATGAACAAACAATAACTAGGTTAAGAACAAGCCAATAAAAACATTATCAATTTCGGGACTAGCAGATGGCATAATGACTACGTCACTGGACTCCCATGTAGTCCACCGCAGTTCGAGTCCTGTAACCGGTGGCTTAAATTTACACCAGGCACGTGTGTGTGCGTGCCCAAGATCCCGAAAGGAGAATAGAGGAGAAGGAATTGCAGTGTGGCCATCCCCCCGCCCGCCGGGGGGTGCGATTTCTCACTTTCTGTTTCTCTCTTTCTGATTTTCTGGCAAGCACATGTGCCCTATAGCAAAACTCTCTCAAAAAACAAACAAATTACTGTTTTCAGCCATTAAAATGGCACCTACAGATTTATGCTTGCTTTGGCACAGAGAGGCCATGATAATGATAAAAACTATCCTATTAGAGGACTTGATGATTAGACATTGTTTTTAAGGAATACATGTGTAGCACAGATGTATGTATAAGCATGTTTGTCACAGTATTGCAAAAATATGAGAGTAAGGAGATTAGTTAAAATATATCCATATAATGGAATATTCTAACCATTTAAAAGGATGTGCCAAAGTAGATTTATTCATGTGAAAACTTGTTCATGATATATTACAAATGATAAAATCAAATTATGAAATAGCATGTGGATTTTTTAAAAAAGATATGTATATGAAAATATATGTATCAAAAATATATAAGGATATTTACTAAAAAGTAAAGTGATCTCCGGGTAGTAGTATCATGGCTAATTTTTAATTTGCTATTTGTATTTTTAACCTTATTGACACTGAGCATATACTAAGTATAATTTTTTAAAATATTCTTTTTGACATGACTTCCTAAGGAGAAAAACTCGTTAATATCCTGGCTCGTCCATTTCTCTCTCTATTTTTCCTTAAGGTTTTTGCCATAGGGAACGTAGACTTGCCGGAGAGAGACAGAGACAGAAATTGAGAAATCACCCCACCACCACCACCACCCAGGAGGAATGGCCATGCTGTAGTCCCTTCTCTGTTATTCTCCTGGGATTTTAAGCATGTACACACACATACTTGGAGCAATATTTAAGCTGCCGTGTCTGGGCTCAAACCATGGTCAGCCATGTGAGAATCTAACACTTTAACCACCATGCCAACTGCTGGACCATCCATTTCTGTTTTTATTGAAAGCTTTTCAGGAATTACAAAGAAGATTCTTAACCCAGTGACGACCAAACTGAAAGATGTCCAAAGGCGGTTAAAAGCATTGCTTCCTCCTGATGCTGTGTTAGTAGGCCACTCCTTAGACTTGGATCTGAGAGCACTGAAAGTGAGTATCTGAATTAAGTCTTAGTTTTTCTCATATAAATGCCTGTTCCTTTATTCCAGAATCTAAAGTCTTGGGCCTTTCTACTCCCCCTCAACCCCTGTCCTCATGTTTTTTTCCTTTAGCATAAGATGCTACTCATTCTATTCTCTTTCTTCTTCAGATGATACATCCATTTGTTATTGATACATCATTGCTTTATGTCAGAGAGCAGGGCAGAAGATTTAAGCTAAAGTTCTTAGCCAAAGCTATTTTGGGGTACGTTTGTTTGCATATTATAATATTGTCATGACAAATTGCACATAAATTAGCATATAGTACCTAATTTAATGCATGTTGGAAAATCCAGAATCTCTGCTCTCCCTGAATTTGTAAACATGACTCCTTCCATTTCTTATGAAATAAAAGACTGTGACAATAAAAGGATTTTTATTCACAGCTGAGGCTTGATGGATGGGAAGAAGGGAAAAGTTAACCAAAATTTCAAAACATAGTATACTCTAATTAAATGTAATCTATTGTGTAGAAACACATGTGTAAAAACACATGTGTTATGACATGACTTAACATAGCAAAAAAAACTATATATATATATATATATATATATAGAGAGAGAGAGAGAGAGAGAGAGATGGATTAAATAAATGATAATTATCTGTGTCATTGAATATTTTCTTCAAGAGATTGTGGTACAGTAGCCAGGATATGGAATCAACCTAAGTATCCATCAGTAGACAAGTGGATTTTAAATGTGGTTATATATGGTATACTATTCGGACATTAAAAAGGATGAAATCCTGTCATTTAAGGTAAAATGGATGATCCTGGAGGGAAATAAGCTAGGCACAGAAAGAGAAATACTACATGTTCTCTTAAATGTGAAAAGTGGGGGGAAAAAAATCAATCTCACAAAAGTAGAGAAATGAAGAGGCTGGGAAGGATAATAAAGGGTTGTTGATTAATGGAAACAAGAGCTGTAGATAGGCAAGACTAACAAAATATAAGAGATAAATATAGTTAATAACAACCTATTATATATTTTAGAATACTGACAAAGGACTTTGAATGTTCCCAACATAAAATAATGACAGTTGAGATGATGGGTATATTAGTTACCCTGATTTAGCCATTGTATATTGTATTCATATACTGAAAAATCACATTTTATCCCCACAAATGTGTACAATTATTATATGCCAATCAAGATAATAAAGCAACTTAAATATATATGTAAAAAGGATGTGATGGATCTATATGTGCTAATAGGGAAACCTCTCTAAAATACTACTGAGAATAAGATGATCTATATATGCTTAGGTACTGATATCATATTGATTAGATTTAGATATATCTGTAGACATAAAATTATGGATGTTTTTTAAAAGTTTTAAAAATATAAACAATAATGGATTTAAGTACATATAGTACTTGAATACAAATAGAACATTCCTAGGAGATGACTTTAAACGGTGGTTACATCTCAGAAATGAAATAAGGGCCCAGCTGGGGAGTGGGCCAGAGACTTTTGGTTAGTTAGCCTTTTGTCCAGATATGTTCACTGTGGACACGGCCCTTTGTTCCCAGGACTTCTCTAAGGGACTGGCAATTTAGCAGGCATAAAGGTATCTTGATTAATGTGATGTAAATCTTATTACCAAAATGCTGAAATTGTATGTATTAGAACATGTAAGGCAATTGAAAGTTGAAATAGCCTACTAAAATGCTCCTGAGTATGTCAATTTTTTCTTGACTTTCCAGGAAGGATATACAATGTCCTGACAGGGTTGGTCATGATGCCATAGAAGATGCTAGAATAACCCTTGAATTGGCTCAGTATTTCCTTAAACATGGCCCAAAGAAGGTTAGTGTCTGTAACCAGTGTGTTTGTCTTTCTTAAAATTACGGACTTAGATCAGACAGTTACAGACCATCATCTCCTGTTACCTTTCTTTACAAAAATGGGAGTGTGATTAAATTGAGCATGTGTTTGGAATTAAGACTGATATCACCAGTATAATGTAATGATTAGGTATGTAATGATGAGGAATTTGAACTTATCTTTTTTTTAGAGATTTTTGTTATAGAGCACGTGCACTCGCCAGAGAGACAGCAAGTGAGAAATCACACACACACCGCCCAGGGGGATGGCCATGCTGCAATCCCTTCTCTGTTTTCTCAGGATTTTGGACATGCACAAACACGTACCTGGTATGAGTTTCAAGCCCCGGATCTAGGACTCAAATCACGGTCCACTGCACGGGAGTCTAGTGCCTTAACCACTACGTCACCTGCTGATCTCAGAACTTATCTGTTTTAAAATATAGGCTCTCCTGTGTTTAGTTACATAATCTAGGACAATTTGTCTGAACAACTTCAGTTTCTAGATCTGTAAAATGATAATATCTCTGAGATACTTGGTGAGAGTAAATGAGATCCTATGTGTAAAGCTCTTTTTTTTTTTTGGAGAGGTTTTTGCTATACGGTGTGTGTGCTCGTCAAACAGAGAGAGACAGAGAGAGAGAAAGTGAGAAATTACCCCCCAGGGTGGATGTCCACACCGCAGTCCCTTCTCTTGCGTTCTCCTCTTGGGATTTTGGGCGCACACGCGCCTTGCGTAAGTTTTAAGCCACTGGGTCCGGGACGCAAACCTTGGTCAACTACGTAGGAGTCCAGCAACATAGCCATTATGCTAACTGCTGGTCCCTATGTGTAAAGCTCTTAGCACAGCACTTAGAATATATTAAACACTTCATTGGTGGGGGTAATCATTGTGGCTGATGTTAATAAGTAATAATTATAAAAAACATCTACATAGATTTCTGCTCTCTTGGAAAAAAGGGAAGAATACCATTGTTGGTTTTTTTTGGAGAGGTTTTTGCTATAAGGCACGTGTGCTCGCCCAAAAGATAGAGAGAAACAGAAAATAAGAAATCACCCCCGAAGGGGGTTGGCCATGCCGCAATCCCTTCTCCTCCTTTCTCCTCTCAGGATCTTGGATACACACAAACATGCGCCTGGCGTAAGTTTAAGCCACCAGGTCCAAGACTTGAACCATGGTCGACTACATGGGAGTCCATCCTGACAGGATGGAGAATTGGAGGAAAAAGATTGCAGGGCCCTATTGGTGGGGGCTTTTTCTCTTTCTGTCTCTCTTTTCCTCTCTTCTCCCATGTACATGCACACTTTGGCATGAAAATATTTTTAAAAAAGAAAGAAACAGATAAATGGGAATTCTGTGTACTGTCTTCATAATTTTTGTTGTTGCCGTTACTTTAAAACAATTCTAAATACATTTGTTTAAAAAATTTGTATTTCAGGACCAGCAGGTGGCCCTGAAAAGACTTTAAAAACTGGGTAAATCAGTAAATGGGAATTCTCTATACTATCTTCATAATTTTTTTGTTGTTACTCTAAAACAATTCTAAATATATTTATTTTAAAAATTTGTATCTTGGGGTTAGCAGGTAGCATGGTGGTTAAGGCATTGGAGTCTCACATGACCCACTACTGTTTGAGTCCCAGTCCCACACCTTGAATAATTACACTGGAAGCCTGTATGCCACGTGTCCAAAATCTGAAGAGGAGAATACAGAAGAAGGGCTTGCAGCATGGCCATCCCCCTGGGGGATGATTTCTCACTTCCCCTCTCTCTGTCTGTATCTCTCTTGAGTGAGTGCACATGCCCTGTGGGCAAAAACCTTTGGAAAAAAAATTAAAGAATGGTCTCTCACTCTGCATCATAGCTGCCAAATGGATTGCTGCATTATGGAGGAAGAAACAGCAACTAGAATAGACTGTACATGGTTTTGTATTAAACTAATAAGTCTGGTCTTGATGTTAGTATAAAAGCCATGTTTTTATCATTTCCAAAAATCGCATGTTTGCAGAGAATTAAATTTTAAGTGACTAACGGCGGAATGAGTGATGAGCCAAAATTGCCATCGTTTTTCACTTAGTCCTACTTGGCTCTTTCCCATCTTCATGTAACAACATCAGTAGCTGGTAACAGATTGCCATTCTTGGATAAGGAGCAGAAACCATCTGGTAGCTATCGAAGCCAGCCCAGGACTGTGGTAATGGCAAAGTCACTGAAGAAGCAGAGAACTCCACTTGAGGGGGTTTTGTTTTTCATCTTTTGCATGTCTTAACCTCAGATGCTTTGCAAGACATTAGATGATTTTTACCACTTTTTTCCTTCAAGATTGCAGAACTAAATCTGGAGGTGCTAGCTAGTCGCCAAGAACTGCAACCAATAGGCCCAGAGCCAAGAAATACAACAGAAGTAGTTCAGCACCCAAACACAAGGTAATAGTCCCAGTTCTAAATAAGAGCAAAGGCAAATGCAGTATCTGGTTTCTTATTTAACAGAACCTGGTAACGTTTCCCCTCTTTTGAGTCTATTCAAAAATGTTTTATCAGAAATGAGAGCAATGTTCATCACAAAAACCATGGGGGGAAAAGATCACCTTCTGCCTGAAGTAATACCTGATTTCTAATTTTCTGAATCCTAGTGGCTGTTCTAAAATGGCATACTTGAAAATAATAATAGGACCCTGGAATAAATTGAAACATTGAGGGAGATGATTGACTAGTTGGTATTTTAGTTAGAAGAGTCAATCTACAGTCTTGATACATTGCCCAAATTGGGAAAAACACAAACAAAAAGCAAGCTCAGATGGCGTTTGGCTCCAAACCATAATGAATGACCATAATGAATGTATCATATCCTCAGAATATGACCTAAACTTTGATAAAGGACTTTGGGTATTACCGTCTCCCTTCCTGAGTATAGCGCAACACTGTCCAATACCATTTTGATTTTAATTTTTTTGTTTTAATTTACTATAGAGTATGTGTCCTCGCTAGAGAGAGACACACAGAGCAAAAGAGAGACAGAGAGAGAGAGGAGAAAAGTGAGAAAGCACTCATCAGGGAGAATGGCCATGCCCAATCTCTTCTCCATTCTCTTCTCAGATTTTGAACATGCATGCACATGCTCTTTATGAGTTTTTTGGTTTATTTATTTATTTTTTGGAGAGGTTTTTGCTATAGGGCATGTGCGCTCGCCAGACAGACAGAGAGACAGAAAGCGAGAAATCACCCCCCAAGGGGGATGGCCATGCCACAATCTCTTCTCCATTCTCTTCTCAGGATCTTGGGCACGCACGCACACATGCCTGGCATGAGTTTTTTAAGCCATCGGGTCTGGGGCACGAACCGCAGTCGACTACATGGGAATCCAGCGACATAGCCATTACGCTAACTGCTGGTCCCCCACTTTGTGAGTTATTTAAGCCACTGTGTGTCCAGGACTTAAACTGCATTGTCAGTCATGTGAGATTCAGCCACCTTAACCATTGCCACCGGCTGGTCTCAATTTTAATTAAATAGTTAAATTTAATCTACTTTGAATTCAAATAGATATATGTTGCTATAGTAGCTACTGTATTGGTGAATGCAAGTATAGAGAAATAATTATCCTCTTATATAAAACTATTGTTTTAACCTTATTTCTTCTATTTTTTTTTTTCACAGTGTTTTAGAGTGTTTGAATTTAGTAGGTCAGAAGCTCCTTTTCTTGGCTCGGGAGACAGATTCTAGTGAACTTTCTTCTTCCAAGAACTGTCAAACTATTAAGTGCCTTTCAAATAAAGAGGTGAGTGATCTCTTGTACCTTTGCAGGTTACATTAAAAGCAGAGGGGAATATAGCCCCTTGTAGCCCATGCAAGTGTGAAGCTTTGTTTAAATCAGTAACTGGCTACAATTAGTAAGTCTGGCTTCTGTCTTACATACTGTATGGAGCACTTTAAGTTCCAGCTACCCCACAGGAGCAGAACTATCAGCTGCCAGTGTCTGCTTCCAGAGCCCAGCAGGCCTACGGCTTTGTCCTTGCACACATCACTTTGAATTTCTGTTGTTCCTGGTTCAAAGAAATATTATCTTGGTTTTGAACCTGCCTCTATCTTTTTGTTTTGTTTTTTCATTTTTATCAGTTATTGCTGTATGTATAAAAGCACAGGGGATATGCATCAAAATATGAACTTACTGTGTCCAGAAGATCTGTATTTTTTTAAGTTTATTTCTTTCATGAAAGAAAGAAATAGAGACAGTCGCCCCTCACAGAGTTGTACCATACTGCGACACACTTCACCCCTGCAGTCTTCCAGCCACCAAGGAACATGCGTTCAATCCAGGATCCAAACCTTCCAAAAGCTCCATTATCACTACTACCTACACCACTGTGTCTGGGTCTTGTATTCTTTTTGAATTTTTGTTTTCGTTTTGCCATAGAGCTTGTGAACTTGCCCAAGAAAGACAGAGAGAGAGGAGGCAAAGCACCCCCCAGTGAGGTGTATTTTCAAGCCACCTGGGGCAGAGTTCAAACCACAGTTGGCCATGTAGTATCTGGCTCCCTTTAATCACTAGGCCCTAGGGCTGTCCCATAGGGTTCTTACATCCTTTTCATTTCTGTGGCATTGGTTACAATGTCCCAGTTTTCATTTCTGATTTGTTATTTGTATCTTCTCTCTTTTTCTTAATCTAGCTAAAGTTTTGTCAATTTTGCCGATCTTTTCAAAAAGCCAAGTCAGTTTTGTTCATTTTTTGTTGTTTTTCTATGCCTTATTTTGTTTATCTCTGCTCTTCCTTCTGCTTTGGGTCTAATTTGCTGTTTTGTTTGATTGTTGTAGTTTCTTTATATTTAAATTAGATTGTGAATTTGAAATTTCTTCTACATAAATGTTTACAGTTATAAATATCCCTGTTAGCACGGCAAAAGTTTTGATATCTTGGTTTTGTTTGTTTGATTTTCATTTGTCTCAAGGTAGTTTCTCACTTCTCTTGTAACTTCTTTGACCCACTTGTTAAAAAGATGTTATTTAATTTATACATATTTGTGGACTTTTTAAAGTTTACTTGATTTCTACTTTTATCACATTGTTATCAGAAAAGACTATAATTTCAGTTATTTTAAATTTGTTGAGACTTGTTTTGTGGTCTAATATGTAGCCTATCTTGGAGAATATTTCATGTGCATTTGAGAAGAATGTCTATTTTGGTTTTTTGTTGGTATATTCTCTATGCAAATTTCTCATCATTCAGACCATCTTTTTTGTTTGTTTGTTTGTTTGTTTGGAAAGGGTTTTGCTATAGGGCGCATGCACTTGCCAGAAAGACAGAGACAGAGAGACAGAAAGCGAGAAATCACTCCCTGGGGGGTAGGGCCACGCCGCAATCCCTTCTCCTCCATTCTCCTCTTGGGATCTTGGGCACACATGCACACACAGGCACACATGCACACGCAGGCACGCACGCACACGCACCCAGCATGAGTTTAAGACACCAGGTCCGGGACTCGAACCACGGTCGACTACATGGGAGTCCAGCAACACAGCCATTATGCTAACTTCTGGTCCCACTCAGACCATCTTCTCAGGGATAATCTTTTTACTTGTAGTTTTAGTCATAGGATAGGCAATAAAAATTTTTGGAGCGAGCACATTTTTAAGTATCTAACTCAGTGCCTGTGAGTGAGGGCCTGAGGCTTCCTAGTCCTCTATCTTGCCAACATTTCTTTTTCTTCTTTTTTAAAAATGCCTTTCTTTTGAGAATGATGTCATGGTATTAGGGGAAGAGAGCAATTTATAGCATTGGGAGAGGTTGCATGTGTCTTCTCTTTCTGCATGATTCTTAATTTGCCTGCTTCTTTTACTTCTTTTTCTGCAGTGTCTCCAAGGGGTATCACCTCTTCTATTTATCTGATCTGATTCTTCCCCAGAACCATTGTTTCTCTGAAGCTGCCATGTCTTCTCCCTGTACTCAAGTATTATGAAATATCAAAGTTGTGACCTGTGTTCATTATTTGGCATTGAGTTGGGCTTTTTGTTTCTGGGAATGACTGTTTCTGCTTCATCTAATTCTTCATGCCCCTTAATTTTTTTTTTTCCTTCATTGAATCTCTTAAGCTTCTTTTCCCTTGCTTTCTCTACTCTTGGGCTTGCAGCAGTGTGAAACAATGGGATCTCTGTTGGAATTTAACTTATTTACTGATAGGTAATTTGAAAATTGTTCAATAGCTCCTTTCTCTTAGTAATGCTAGAAGTGTGGATTATATGTGGTTCTATTCATTCTCCTTATTGATTCTCTGTTTTTGTTTTTGTTTTTCCTGGGAGGTAATAGTTTTTCTGGTTGTGTGGTATCACCGTTTTCTTCCAGGCCTGGAAATCAACTCCATATTACTTTTTAATATGGATAGACAACCATTGTTTATATTCCGTGGCTCACCTTCCAGAAGCACAGCATTATGCTACATTCCTACCTCATGTAGGCTGTGCTCTTCTCTGCAGGTTTTGGAGCAGGCCAGAGTGGAAATCCCCCTGTTTCCCTTTAGCATCGTGCAGTTCTCTTTTGAGCCCTTTTCACCCATCCTTACTGAGGAGATGAACAAAAGGGTAAGTGAATGGATTTGGTAGGATGATTTATTTATTGACTTATTGTAACCTCTCATCATTAAGGTGCATGTTTTATTAAAGCATTGCTGCATATTTCTCCAAATTTTTTGTATATGTAGTTAACGTTAAAAAAAGACCTACATTTTTATAGAAACAAGAATCAGACTATGCATACCGTTGCAACTTTATCATGTAACAGTATATCCTGTACATCTCTCTACGTCACTGCATATTTTATTTCCCTCATTTTTAATGGCTGCATAGTATTTCACTGTATGGTATACCTATTAATAGTATTTGTGCTTCATTAATTGTTTCCATTTAAAATAATGCTGCAGTGAACATCCTGTATACAAGTCCTGGACATTGGCAAGTACATCGAGAAATTCCTTGAAGTGGAATAATCTCATGTTTTGACTCATGATTTCAAGTCTCTTTCCATATCTACCCCCTTACTATATTCTGTTGTTTTTCCTACAGATGAGAATCAAGTGGGCAGAGATGTCTACTGTCTATGCTGGGCCATTTAGCAAAAATTGCGACCTCAGGGCTCTGAAGAGACTATTTAAGAGCTTTGGCCCAGTCCGGTCATTGACTCTTGTTCTTGAGACTCATCAGGTAAGAGAGATCATAAAACTGAAATTTTTAACTTCTATATTAGTGTTAGGAATTTAGACAACTTTTGAAGCCATGTAGATTACAAATATTAGTGGAGTGAGCTTGATTGTCACCAGCTGGAGTATGAAATATACCCCATCTGACAAGAGCAGTTATTGGTTGATCCACAAGAATATATACCCAGTATTGCCAGGTGTTTTGATTTTGCTTTTTGAGAATCAAGAAATCTGTGTTTTTGTATATTAGCTCCAATTTTCTTAAATGTGTAGGTCAAACAAAAAATATGTCTGCTGGATGAATGTAGCCTATGGGCCTTCTTGTTTGTTTTGTAGCCTTGGCCCTTTCCAATCCCTTCTCTAGTAATTTGAGCTAGAAAGGTGAAGAAATGTGTTTTCCCTGAATCTTTTATTAATACCTTTCCTAAAAGACAATAATAAAAGGAAATCTTGATCTTTCTGCAGCCTCATCTCTGTATTCAGTATGAAGTCTTGGAAGCTGCCCAGCTAGCCATAGAGACGTTAGATGGCATTCTGGTAGAAGGTTCCTACATTAAGGTACAGTGTCCAGAGAAAGCCCAAAGCAGCCCGTTACTCAGATCGGGCCTAACACAGCTTACATTTACGGTACCCCAAGACATACAGGAAAGTCCCTGGAGAGAACCAGGCACAAGACTTTGTCTTATAGAAAGTTTTAAGCCGGGGCCAGCAGGTGGCATGGTGGTTAAAGGCACTGGATTCCCACATGGCCAATCATGGTTCAAGTCCTGGACCTGGTGGCTTCCTTTCTCACTTTCTCTCTCTCTCTCTCTCACTCTCTCTCACGTATCAAATTTGAAAATAATAATAGTAAAGTTAAAATAATTCTTTAAAAAAGGAAAAAAGAAAGAAAGAAAGTCTTCAGCCAAGTCTAGCTTCTCTTAGCAGTGATCTAATACATAACAGCTTTCATTTTTGTCAAAAGCAGCCTGGGCTAGATCAGGGTCTTCCTTGTACTTTTTATCACTACCAAGACCCCAGAGGTTCACATTGGACGGTTCGTTTTGGTTGTCTTTTTCTTCAACTTTCAGGGAGATCAAATAGTGGCTCTTTGAAGTTTTTTGGGGGGTGTGTAAGTAAATAGAATTTTATTGGAGGGAGATGCAGGGAACTCAAGAAAATGTATTTACACAAAATATAAACATTCTGGGTGCGTGTGTATGATGCCCCAAATCCCAACAGAATTGAGAAAATGCAGGGGAAAGAATTGTGGCATGACCATACCTCATGGTGAGGGGCACTTTCTCTGTCTCTCTCTCTGTCTCTCTCTGGCTAGCACACATGCCCTTAGCAATTTAGTGTGTGTATGTGTGTGTTTATGTATTTATCTTAAGTCTCTTTCATAGTTCTATGAGGCACTTATCCTTTGCCTCCTTTTATACATAAGGGAAAAAATGCAAAATTAAGCTACTTGCTAATATACAGTTAGCCTGATGGTTAAAATGGTTACTTTCCACCACTAACATCATCTTTCCTTGTTAGGTGCAGAGGCCTGTGACAGAGCTAACCCTTGACTGTGACACCCTAGTCAATGAGCTGGAACAAGACTCTGAGAACCGAGGTACTATTTACCTGTCTGGAGTGAGTGAAACCTTCAAAGAACACTTGTTGCAACAGTCAAACCTGTTCCTTGGACTGGAAGCTGTGATCTTGCCTAAAGATCTTAAAAGTGGAAAGCAAAAAAAATACTGTTTCCTGAGTAAGTCTATGCCATTGAATGCAGCCTTGGGGAAGGAAATGAGGGATGGCGAGAAGAAGAGGTCAGAGAAGGGAAAGGTCACCAAATAAGCCTTCCTGGACTGGACTAGGGTAGCAGCTCCTGATCTGTCCTTCTCTGCCCCAGATCAGGCTCTGGCTCGGATGATGATCAGCCTACTTGGCTCTTAATAATAGAAGGTGGGTTGTTTGCACTTTCAGAATTCAAAAGTATTGGCAGTGCCCAGAGGGCCCTCGATATTCTCAGAAGCAAAGACTGGAAGCTAAAAGGCAGGCATGCCTTAACCCCCAGGCACCTCCATGCATGGCTCAGAGGCATACCATCTGAATCCCAAAGGCCCCCAGGGCTTCGGGTCCTACCTCCCCCCTCAGAGCAGCAGGCCTTGCAGGTGAGTGAATGTATTCTGGAGGCAGATGGGAAGGGTCAACTCTGGTTTTGCTGGCTCTCTTCTGTTTCTAGAAATTAGTCAGCTGCTCTGTTCCTAGCTTTTTCTAGCCTTGGCCACATCTCTTTTTCTCTCAGCTCTTCATACTTTTGCTCTCTCTTTACCTGCTCAATTTAGGTTTCTAGTCTTCTAGGTGACTTTCCAAGGGACTTTGAGGAACTAAGGCAAGAAGCCGAAGAGCTGAACAGGTCTTTACTGATCTAGTCTAGGGTTTTCCAAAGTATGGCACACACAAAATACAAATTCTGGTTGTCATAGATTTTTTTGTGTGTGTGTTCACGTTTATAACACAGACTTGTCTTTCTAGTCCTTATCCAAGAATAACGACATTTTTTGTTTTGTTTTTGCTTCATGCATTTATTTATTTATTTATTTTTTCTTTTTTGCTCTAAAAGGTGCATGTACTCACCGACAAGAGACAGAGAGTAAGAGAGAGTGAATGTGGGACCAGCAGATGATGTAATGATTATGTCGCTGGACTCCCACGTAGTCAATCACAGTTCGAGTCTTGGACCTGGCAGCTTAAAACTCATGTCAGGTGCATGTACACGCATGCCCAAGAGGAGAATGGAGGAGAAGGGATTGTGGTGTGGCCACTATCCCCTTACCTGCCCCCTCCCCCCAGGGGGTGATTTCTTGCTTTCTGTCTCTCTGGCAAGTGCATGTGCCCTATAGCAAAAATCTTCTCAAAAAAAAGAGAGAGAGAGAGGGAGAGTGAGAAATCAGTCCCCAGAGAGGATGGCTACACTACAGTTTCTTCCTTCTCTAGTCTCCTCTTGGGATTTTGGTCACTCGTCCACCTGGCATGATTTTCAAGCCACAAGGTCTGGGACTCGAACCATGGAGTTGGCCATGTGGAATTCAGCTACCTTAAGCTCCACACTACCTGCTGACCCATAACAACTACATTGAACCACAGAGAGTTATAACTTAAGACAAGGCTAAGCAAGAAATGACTCACTTTAAAGAAAAGTACTTAAGTATGGGAGCAGAGATAGAAAGTAAATGGCTGAAGCCTATCCTAGTCCCACATTTAGCAGAGGAAAAATGGAGCTAGAACTAGACTTGTTCAGATGACAGAGTACTTAATGGTAGAGGCTGGAGTAGAGCCCTTGTCAGAGATTTGGGTCTTCTAACTTGGGGCTCTGGAAGATGCACCTGGAAGAAAAGGTAACAGCCATCCTCCCCAAGGCAGTCCTAAACCAACATAGAGACAAGGAGGCTGGGTTGACAGGGAACCCTGCAGTGTGAGCTCCAGCTTCAGACAGGGGTTTTGTCCAGAATCTCTACTGGTATCTCATCGCCTGAGAGCCTGAAGAAGAGTGATACAACTTCTCCAGAGTGTGTTCTGGCCGAGTGTTGACTCATGGCTTTGATCTCAGACTCTTAAGGTGGACCACCCAAAGATAGCAGCCTGGCGCTGGGGTCGGAAGATTGGGAAACTCTACCACAGTCTGTGTCCAGGCACCCTCTGCCTTATCCTGCTGCCAGGAACCAAGAGGTAAGGATGACTCTAGCCCCTGGGCATTAGCTGTTTTTGGAGAAGGGGCTTTTGCTGATGTCCAGGCATGTAAAGAAGACTTACAGGAATATCTTTTCATTCTCACAGTTCTAAGAGATAGGATTACATATTCCTATTTCATATTTATATGCTCTTACATAATTTACATTTATATGCTCTTATATGCTCAATATATACTTCTTGGCCCCTCAAGGAGACAACTCATCCCAGTTTAAAATCAGCTATTTTAGGAACTGTAGCCTCCCTAAGATGTGAAATAGCTCCCTAACCCCATTTGAGTAAAATGATCAAGAAGTCCTAGGATAACACCTAGACTTAGATGTGACCAGAGCCTACCTTCTCCATATGCAATATGTTCCTGACTTCCTCGCCCTTTCTGTTTACTGTTGTTTAGTTTTAGTTATTTCTCTTTTGTGAGAGTGTCAGGGAAGGAAGAAGGAGCACGCACTCCAACAGGGTCTCCGTGCTGTGGTCCACCCCTTCTCTCAGCAGGCCTGGGTCACAGTGCATATGCCTCGCTTGCTCAGGAAGGTCATGTGACACAAACCAGGACTTGTTCCACATGAGTCCAGTTGCATTTGTATTACCACCATGCCGCCACCCAGCCCCCCCACCTGAGATAACAGGGCTCGTTTTGCTGATTCTAAGCCTGAGGATCACTGGAGCAGGACTCCGGGTCCAGCTCCCACTCAGCTCTGCTCATTTCCTCCGACAAATGGCCACGTCATCTTCTCCCTCTAGGTCTCAATTTCCCATCAGTAAAATGAGGAATTTAGAGCAAATCAGTGATTTCCAGACTCTTTTAACTGTAAACCCTTTTTTTAAAGGAAAACTGATATTAATCCTCAGACATACAGACAGGCAGTTTTGGAATGAGTAGGTAGATGAATGAATGAGTATTTATATTGGGGGAGAAAAGGACAGTGACTATTCTCAGCAATTTGAAAACCATTAGAGTGTGTTTCTTCTAAAAGATCCTTATGATGCTGACAAGAGATGGAAATGCATGGATACCTTAAGCCTCAAAGCCTAGATCAGAAATTCATTTCCTGCCCCAGAGTCATTGTAACATGCATCTGAGGGCCACTAGTGAGATCTTCTTACCTGTCTTCCAACTTGAAAGAACTGCTGTCTCTCTAGATGCTGGAGTAGAGTCCTTGTCAGAGATTTGGGTCTTCTAGCAATAACAACCATTAGGTATTTACATTGGAAAGAAAACCTCTTAGACTGACATATTTTAAACAGGCTTATATAAGTAGGCTAATACCAAGTGACTAAAAAGGTGGCCGCAAGTTGCCAGTAAAACTTTTTGTTCAGAGCACAGATTCTAGAGACAGACAAACCTTGCCCTTAGATATCTAGCACCTTATAGCCAGTGTATGGAGGCAGAGGTAGAACAAGGGGCTGGGTCTTCATGTTTCCAAGTAAAATACTTTGATTGCAATCCCTCATCATGTAGGTAAGTTTAAGTCAACAGTGGCCCAAAGCATTCTTCCAAAAGTGACCTGGCTATTTCACAAAGAGTGAAGGCTTGGAGAGGGAGTGTTGAGATCAAGGAACAAAAAGTTCTTACTGAGGCAGATATCGTAAGATAAGTTTGACAAGTCAAGAGAATAAAAACCGTCTTGGGAGCCAGGGGTTGATTCAGTGGTAACTATGCAGTTAGACCCCCACAGGGAAGATTCTGAGTTTTCATCCTGGGACCTCCCTGTGCACATTTGATGTGTGCAGATACCTGTGATCGGGCCAGCTAAGACTGGGTGTAGTTTGTGGCATGAAAATCCTGTTGGGGTTTCTCCCCCTCCCTCTCCCCTTGGAATAAATAAACTTAAAAAACAAACAAAAAACCCTAGAAGCAGTAAATCATGCAATGAGGAAAGCCGAATTCCTTTCTTTTAAAAGTCACTCTTGGATTTCTACTCTTGATTTCTGTAGCCATGCTGATCAGACACAGCAGCAGTAGGATGTTTCTCCAGACTGTAAGCTTGCCTGTGACCCTAGGACACTGAACAACAGTCTCCTTGAGGCCAGCAAATGCCCTTTTGAAACCAAGAAGCTTAGGAAAAAGGAGCAGTAAAGACCATAGGTTTCCTTGGGCTGGGGGCCTAAACAATAATAAGCAAGCACCAGGTACTCTGCTAAATACATTTATCTCCATCTTTGATTGAGGTTGTTGGAATCCCTATTTAACAAGTAGAGAAAATCTCTGATTAAGCAACTTGCCTGAGGTCACATAACTAGTAAATATAAGGTCAGGATCTCAACCCTAATGGTCTATCTTAGTGGTCCCAACCTTGTGGCACCAGGGACCAGTTTTGTGGAAGTCAGTTTTTCCATGGATGTGAGAGTTGGGGGTATGGAATGGGGAGGTGATTTTGGAATGATCAAGTGCATTACATTCATTATGCACTTTTTTTTTTTTTTTTAGAGATTTTTGCTGTAGGGCATGTGTGTTCACTAGAGACAGAGAGAGACAGAGAGCCAGAAATCACTATCACTCCCTCAGTGGGGATGGCCACATGCCACAACCACTTCTCCATTCTCTTCTTGGGATTTTGGACACACACACATATGTGCCTGGCATGAGTTTTAAGCCACTGGGTTTGGGACATGAACCACAGTTGACTATGTGGGAGTCCAGTGATATAACCATTACACCATCTGCTGGTCCCATTGTGCACTTTCTAAATTATTTTAAATTTATTTTCATTATTACATTAATAATATATAATGAAATAATTATAATTACACAACTTACCATAATGCAATATTTGTAGCTGCTCCCCAGTGAATCACTGCCTCAGCTCCACCTCAGACCATAAGGAGTATGTAACCCAGATCCCTCACATGCAGAGTTCACGATAGGGTTCGTGCTCCCATGAGAATCTAATGCTGCAGCTGATCTGACAGGAGGCAGAGCTCAGGTGGTACTGGGAGCAATAGGGAGCAGCTGTAAATACACATGAAGCTTCACTGGTGCCAGCTACTCACCTCCTGCTGTGCAGACTGGTTCCTAACCAGTCCGTGGCCCAGGGGTTGAGAACTAGTTTACTTGACTCCAGAGCAACCTTCCCATCATCAAAGCTCCAGTCTTCCATGCCCAACAGGTTATTGCTTGCTAGTTTAAGTTCAGACATCAGGTATGTTTGTTTTGGCTCCGTGATGGCTGCTTTGCCTAAAAAAGCTTCTCAGCCCCCTACTCTTTCTTTTTTTTTGAGAGGTTTTTGCTATAGGGCGCGTGCGCTCACCAGACAGAGAGAGACAGAAAGCGAGAAATCATCCCCTAGGGGGGATGGTCATGCCGCAATCCCTTCTCCTCCATTCTCCTCTCGGGATCTTGGGCACGCACGCACAGGCGCCCGGCGTGAGTTGTAAGTCACGGGGTCCAGGACGCGAACTGCGGTCGACTACGTGGGAGCCCAGCGACATAGCCATTATGCTAACTGCTGGGTTCCGCAGCCCCTCCTCTTGTCCATCACAATAACTATTCATTACAAGGTGGCAGGAAGCTAGCATGTGTTGGATAATTTTTTTAATTCTACATGTGTTTCCAGGTGTTTTACAGCCTGCAATATTAAAGAAGTTAGTATTTTGTTAAGTTTTTCAAACTGTGCCTGGCACACAGAAGATATTTAAGTAAAATGAACAAAAGACTAGGACTCAACAGCAATTTATACTGATAACAGATTGTCATTATTGAAATTCTGGTCTGTCACTTAACTGTTGTGTGTCTTGAGCAAGTTACACAGTAATGCCTATGGGCCTATTTATTTGAAAAATGGAAATAACAATTGTATCTACACAGTGAGCTGTTGGCCATGTGGGATCCAGCTGCCTTAACCTTCACGCCACCTGCTGACGCACACAGTGAGCTGTTTGGAGGATTAAATGAAACTGGTGCTTAGAACAGTGCCTGGATACTAAGTACTTAGTGTCTATTGGCCGCTTTTGTCTGTAGTCCTTACGAAAGCCCCATGAAATAGTCAGTTAAATGTTTATAGTTTCATAGTTGGAGAAATCAGGCTCAGTTGAGATGCACCTGGTGCCCCTTCAGTGGCAGAGCTAGAATTTGAGTGTAGGCCTTTGGGCCTAGGCAGCGTTCCTTCTACTGAGCCATCTTCAGCAGGCAGCCTTCCGTAAACCTGCCTGTCCCTACCCCATGGCACACAGACACTCGAGAAAACTTACCTCCTCTCCTCTAGTTTATAACCATTTGTTGAACCCTATGAATAAAACCCTATTTTCATTCCTCATTTATTGCAGCACTCATGGATCACTCTCTGGCCTAGGACTGATGGGAATAAAAGGTGAAGAGAGAAGCACCATCCCAAGCATGTGTTTGTGAGTCTGCCCACCAGTTCCTGTATGCCATTTTTTATCCTCAGGGGCAATGGCAGAGAACATGGTTAGGCTGCAACCTCTCTGGAGGCTGCTGGGCTTCTCCATCCAGCAGACAGTTTGTGGAAACTTGGTGTACCAGCCAAAAAGTCTAGTTCATTTATATGACATGTACAAAATTTCAATAAATGACTAAATTTCAAGCATTTCTCATCTTAAGGCAGGATGAGAAGGAAGCCCAGTCTGTTTCTTTGTGTCAGTGGGTTGATATATTCAGGTGCTGTATAGCAGGTGCTCATTCCACGCACATAATGAAACTGGGAGGAGTGACTGTTGTTCTGCAGAGAAAACCCAGCAGTCATGTAATTTGTTAAAGCTGTAAGTTACCTGTGAAACAATTTTCTATAAAGCAAACTGTTTTCTCATTGACACCTGTTATAAAACTGAAGGAAAAAGACAGGCTACACTGGAAATGTGGCACATCGACCAGAGAAGAATAAGACTCAGCTTTTTACCAACCAAGGAATCCCCCCTTCCAATTCCATTTTAGGGATCCATCCTTTCCTCTAGACTGCAGCTGCAGTGTCACCCTTCACCAGTAGGTGCCTTCACCACACCAGCTCCTCTGGTAAAAAGCCAGTGCTCTGCTTTTAACTCTCAAAATGAACATTTCGTGTTGGAAAGGCATGGGGCACAGACAGGCAGTTCCCAAAGTGGTAAAAGATGAACCAATCAGGCATAAAATATGTATCATACCAGAGAACCTTGTAAACTGTTCTGTATCCTGAGACCTTGCAAGTCCACTTCAAGAGTATTATCACAGGGACCAGCAGTTAGCGTAATGACTATGTCACTGAACTCCCATGTAGCCAACCGTGGTTCGAGTCCCAGACCCGGTGGCTTAAACTCACCCCAGGTGCGTGTGCGTGCGGGCCCAAGATCCCGAGAGGAGAATGGAGAGGGGATTGTGGTGTGGCCATCCCCCCTGGGGGTGATTTCTCACTTTCTCTCTCTCTGTCTTTTTGATGAGCGCACACACCCTATACTAGGACTGATGGGAATAAAAGGTGAAGAGAGAAGCACCATCCCAAGCATGTGTTTGTGAGTCTGCCCACCAGTTCCTGTATGCCATTTTTTATCCTCAGGGGCAATGGCAGAGAACATGGTTAGGCTGCAACCTCTCTGGAGGCTGCTGGGCTTCTCCATCCAGCAGACAGTTTGTGGAAACTTGGTGTACCAGCCAAAAAGTCTAGTTCATTTATATGACATGTACAAAATTTCAATAAATGACTAAATTTCAAGCATTTCTCATCTTAAGGCAGGATGAGAAGGAAGCCCAGTCTGTTTCTTTGTGTCAGTGGGTTGATATATTCAGGTGCTGTATAGCAGGTGCTCATTCCACGCACATAATGAAACTGGGAGGAGTGACTGTTGTTCTGCAGAGAAAACCCAGCAGTCATGTAATTTGTTAAAGCTGTAAGTTACCTGTGAAACAATTTTCTATAAAGCAAACTGTTTTCTCATTGACACCTGTTATAAAACTGAAGGAAAAAGACAGGCTACACTGGAAATGTGGCACATCGACCAGAGAAGAATAAGACTCAGCTTTTTACCAACCAAGGAATCCCCCCTTCCAATTCCATTTTAGGGATCCATCCTTTCCTCTAGACTGCAGCTGCAGTGTCACCCTTCACCAGTAGGTGCCTTCACCACACCAGCTCCTCTGGTAAAAAGCCAGTGCTCTGCTTTTAACTCTCAAAATGAACATTTCGTGTTGGAAAGGCATGGGGCACAGACAGGCAGTTCCCAAAGTGGTAAAAGATGAACCAATCAGGCATAAAATATGTATCATACCAGAGAACCTTGTAAACTGTTCTGTATCCTGAGACCTTGCAAGTCCACTTCAAGAGTATTATCACAGGGACCAGCAGTTAGCGTAATGACTATGTCACTGAACTCCCATGTAGCCAACCGTGGTTCGAGTCCCAGACCCGGTGGCTTAAACTCACCCCAGGTGCGTGTGCGTGCGGGCCCAAGATCCCGAGAGGAGAATGGAGAGGGGATTGTGGTGTGGCCATCCCCCCTGGGGGTGATTTCTCACTTTCTCTCTCTCTGTCTTTTTGATGAGCGCACACACCCTATAGCAAAAACCTCTAAAAAAAAAAAAGTATTATCACAGAGTTAACAGCTTAGGTCACATGTATCAAAGGGGATACAACAGGGTCATTACAATGGTATTGTAGGTAGTCATTTTAGTGTGTGTGTGTGTGTGTGTGTGTGTGTGTGTGTGTGTGTGTAGGTAGCTCAACTTCCCATGAAAAGAGATCTATAAGAGCCAGTAGATCTCTGGATCCAAAGTGCCTGGCTTTGAATTCCAGCTTTTTTTTTTAACCTACTAGTCGTATAAACTTGAATATATTACTTAACATTTCTGTGCACAAGATAAATTTTGTATGTAACTCACAGATTATTAAAAAGATAAATGAGATTATCTGTTCACAATACTGTGTATTATTTGTTGTATGAAGGGGCTACAGAATAGTTTGAGTATTTTTGTAGGAAAAAAATATGCAAAATTTGGAACAAAATCTGGAAGGCTGGAAGCCAAAATGTTTAACTGAGTCTCTGGCTAGTAGGATTGACAAATTAGGTTTTACCAATTTCTTTTGGTGTGTAGGCTGATTTAATTTTTTTTAATTCAGCATATGTTGCTTTTATAATTAGAAAAAATTAATTCTACTTAAAATTAACTCTCAAGGTTGGGCATTTGGGGGAGTGTGTAACGCTTTAAGCGTCGCTTCTAAAAGATTGGCCCTATATGGAGCCGGGACCAGAGCTTGATTTGGGACCAGGGCACTGCAGCCAGGAGTGAAGCCCCTTGGTCAGGACTCTCCAGGTGTGCTGCAGACTTGAGCTGCAAAACCCTGAGAACTTGAGACTGACAGTGGTACTGGATTTCTTCCCCACCCAACTGAGCTCCAAAGCTGTGAGAGTGTAGCTGCAGTTTACCTCTCGAGGCTCGTCCTGAGACAAAATAATGATCTGCCTTGGGCATGGGCAAGCCTGGGTTGGAGCTTCAGCTTCCCCCTGAGTAGTCTTGAGCAAGACACTTAATTAACCTCAGGCAAGTCCATTTCCACAGCTGTATAAAATGAGGAAATAACTACTTTTGTGGGTTATTGTGAGAATTCAAAGATCCTGGTTGTACAAAAATGACAGAGTAAGTGGTCTATGAATTATTTTCCCTCTCTGGGCCTTCTTACCTTTAACATGGGGAAGTTAGTACCTACTTCATAGGCTGTTACGAGGATTAAATGATGAAAAGGCCAGAGAGGGCTTTAAGTGCCAATAAATGACATATTATTTGACTAAGGGTCATCTTCAAGGTGCAGGAAGAGCAGACAAGGTCTCCCTGTACCAAGTGCTCCCCTTCCTCCCAAGAAAAGCCACACCCTTTCCTTCTCCTGAATGGGCGGGGCTGGAAGTCTCCCCTGGGCCCCAGCTCCCTAACTCTGCAGAGATGGGCCTGGACCATAGGCCTCTGAGACCTCAGTCTGCACACACTGTTCTTTCGGCTGATGCTCCCACCTTTTGGAAGCCAAAGCTGCCAATTTGGCCTCTTGCAAAACACACATTCCATTCATAAGTGCGTTTGTGCATTTTTCCTCCCACACCCTTCTAGGCAGCCAATGCAAAGCTGCCAAGGCAGCTGCTGGAAAAGCAGCTTCTCATCTTGGGGTGAAAAGCAACTCCAAGGGTTTTTACAGAACTCATGATTTAGACTTTGAGCATGTTACTGCAGTTGTCTGGCATGGTAGAGTTTTCATTTTCTTTTGTCTCCCTTTCTGTAAATAACCTCTTTTTCTCTTCCTCTACTATAAAGGAAACCCTTTAATAGCAGTGTAAGAAGTCCAGAAAACTTCACATCACAATCTAACCCCACCACCTAGTCAATGACTGCCAGTATTTTACGATCTTATCAAAGTTTTTCCATCATTATACAAACCAGTTTTAATAGCTATATAATATCCCAACACTAATGTATACTATAATTTTTAAAACAGTACCTCACATTGACACTGAAGTTGTTCCCAATATCCATCCTTGGCAGGTAGTTCTTTAGGAAGTTTCTAAGTGAAGTTACTGGGTTAAATAAGTGTGAATGGGACCAGCAGATGGCATGATGGCTATGTTGCTGGACTTCCATGTAGACGACTGCGGTTCAAGTCCCAGACCCGATGGCATGTGTGCATGCGTGCCCAAGATCCTGAGAGGAGGATGGAGGAGAAGAGATTGCAGCGTGGCCATCCCCCTCAGGGGAGTTCAGCGACATAGCCATTACGCTAACTGCTGGTCCCCTCTCTGTCTTTCTGGCGAGCACACGCACCCTATACAAAAATCTCTCCAAAAAAAGAAAAAAAAATTGTGAACACTGGGCCAGCTCCATGACATGGTGATAATGTGCCACTCAAGGGGAGCTGGATCCCACATGGCCACCATGGTTTGAATGCCTGACCCAGTCATCCTGAAACACATCAGGCCCAAGATCCAGTGTGTCGGGACTGGAGAAGGAAATCACAGCATGACAAGACCTGTGGACAGTGCCCATTTTGCTTTCTTTCTGTCTCTCATGTATGCTCACATGTTCTATCATGAATAAAGAAAAAAATATTTTTAATTTTTAAAACAATATGAAGGGCTGGATGGTGGTGGCATGGTGGTTTAGGCAGTTGGATCCCACATGACTGATTGTGCAGTTCAAGTCCGAGACCCGGTGGCATGAAAAACCCATTGTGCACTGTATGTATGTGTGTTCTCCAAATCCTGAGAGGAAAATAGAAGAGAGTATTGTGGTGTGGCCATCCCCATGTGGGATTGCTTTCTCACCTTTCCTCCCTTTCTCTCTCTCTCTCACTCTCTCTTTCTCTCCCCCTCTCCCTGGCAAGTGCACAGACTGTATAGAAAACCAAGGAGAAAATAAGAAAGTATAAATTCTTGGTTTTCTTTTTTTTTTTTTAACCAGAAAGGTTTTATTGTTTTCTAGCATGGATTTGTTTCAAGTAGTTGCCAATTTGATAGGTTAAAAAAAAGTTTATTATAGATTTAATTTCTATAAATACCCTTTAGATCGGCATCTAACTTTTTTTTCTAGAAAGTTTTTGGCCAATTATTTTTCTTTTTCTTTTTTTTTTTTTTGGAGAGATTTTTCGCTATAGGGCACGTGCACTTGCCAGACAGACAGAGACATAGAGACAGAAGAAACCCCCCCCCCCCAAGGGAGAACGGTCACGCCACAGTCCCTTCTCCATTCTCCTCTCGGGATCTTGAGCAGGCACACACACGCGCCCGGCGTGAGTTTTAAGCCACCAGGTCTGGGATGCAAACCGTGGTCGACTACGTGGGAGTCCAGCAACATAGCCATTACGCTAACTGCTGGTTCCTGGCCAATTTAACCATTTTTCTGTTGGGAAGCCAAGTGCTCTTTTTACACACTGAATTTTTAATGGTTCCTAATGGATTAAGTATAGTTTCTGTCAATTATTGCAAAAATGTTTCTTGTGTGCTCTTTATTTCAAGTTATGTTTTAGAAGCTTGTGATTTCTTCTATTTGCTTTTATGCTTAGAAAGTCACTAATTGATCCAGAGATCAATTTAGTATCCACTGACAAGTTTATGTATTTATAATGGTTTAATCTGTACTTATGCAGTTACTTTTCTGGGATTTGTTTTGGGATGTGGTAACTTCCCCACATATTTAGATAATTTTGCCCAGTTATCTATCTTTAGAGCCCAGTAAAGGTGGATGCCTGTGTGTGTGTTCTCTTTGGTCTTGTCTGACACTAGTACCATGATTTTGGAGCTCTGTATTTTAATATACTAGCAATTTCAGCAGTACCCCTCTGTCCCCAGATAAGCACAGGGCTAGTGGAGAGTCCTCAGGAACACTGATTACAAAACACTAGGAGTTAAGATACTATGATTGTATTACTATTACTGTATTCCACTAGGACTTTGATAGCAAGCCCAAGACAAAAGACTAGATCAGGGCCAGCAGGTGGCATGGTGATGAAGGTGGCTGGCTGCCACATGGCTGAGTACATAGTTCAAGTCCCAGACCTGGTGGCATGACTTGAAAAACATGCTAGACACAAGTGCATACATGCTCAAAAAATATGGAGTAGAGAAAGAACTGGCAGCATGGTCATCCCCCAGGATGGTGATTTCTCACTTGCCCTCTCTCTGTGTGGTTCTTTCTGGTGAGTGTACACACCTCAATAGCAAGTTTTTAAAATTAAAAAAAAAAACGGGACCAGCGTATGGCGTAATGATTACATTGCTGGATTCCCACATAGTTGACCGCAGTTCGAGTCGTAGGCCTGGTGGCTTAAAACTTAATGCCAGGTGTGTGTGTGTGTGTGTGTGTGTGTGTGTGTGTGTGTGCATGCCCGCCCAAGGTCCCGAGAGGAGAATTAAGAAGGAATTGCAACATGGCCATCCTCCCCTGGGGGTTGATTTCTCGCTTTTTGTCTGTCTCTCAGGTGAGCATATACGCCCTATAGCAAAAATCACTCAAAAAAAAAAAAAAAAAAAGAAAAAGATTTGATCAAAGTCAGAATATTACATAGACTGTTAAACCCAGGAAGGAGTCTTACGGCTTTCTTAAGTCAGGGTATTCTCAGACGTCAAAGTAAAGTAAGGGAAATGAAGAGAGATTAGCCAGACTCCCTTTTTCATCCACGTGAGAACCCAAAACTAGGCTGAGCTTTGTGGCACAGTTGGTAGCAAACTGAACTGCAATACTGGAAGCAACACAGCTCATCGGAGTCAACGTGGAACGTTGGGTACTGATATGTCCAAGATCCAATGGGATAAAGGCAGAGGATCATAGCATGACTAGACCCTGTCGAGAGTGCTTCTCTCTCTACCATAAATTAAAACAAAACAAAACCCAGAGCTGGAAGGAGGACTTCCACAGCCAGCCCATCCATGTTTTAAAGGAAGGAAAAGGCGAGTGCTGAGCTGACTGTCCTGTTACTCTGGTCCCAGCACCACCTTCAGTCTGCCTTTCTCACCAGCAGGAGATTCCACTTGCAGTTATGCTCACCTGGCGACTATATATGAAGAAGCTGTTTGCCCCTCGTCTAACTGAAAATTGAGTTTTATCTGTATTTAATCTGTATAGCACTGTGACAACACTTTGAATATCTCCAGGCTCTACACAAACACCTACATCGCTATGCTACACTTTGCTATTCCCCAAACCTCTTTGTAGAGTCCTTACTGTACTTGATAAGCCAAAGTACAAAAGAAATAAACCCAAGACTGGAGACAGACTTTTTAAGATAAAATCATCCCTTAGATTTCCTTTCAGCCCCCACCTGATTCTGACATTGGTAGTAAGGGAGGAAAAGAAAAAAATGGCAAGTCATTGAGGACACCTTACCCTAGCTACAGAATGTAGCCATGGTTCCCGAGCCCTTGGTACCTGAAAAGAAAAAGCACACCAATCCTGCCACTGTACTTACTTTTAGGAGATACCATCACGGGGCTGAGAATCTTTGGAGAAGCCATGAGAGCTTCTATCAAAAAAATGAGTAAGATGGCTGGTCAACAGCAAAAATAACCAGACAGAAAATATGATAGAGGGAAGCTAAAGGTCTCCATAATCCAGATTTCCAGAATAAGAGGCAGATAGGGATTATGTTAGTCTGAGCTCCCTGCCTTGTCCCCCAAACCCACTGGACACATAGAAGTTGAGCCCTAGAGTGGTAGCGACTTGACCATGACAACCCCCTTTCCTGTTCTCTGCATTCCCTGCATTACTCACTTAACACCCTTTCAGACAACCTAGAGAAGTATGTAAGACTTTTAAATCCTAACAAATAAGTAAATAGAAAAGCCTTTTTTTTTTGGCATATAAATAAAAGGAAATAGAGGTTCATTAACTTGCCAAAGGTTACAGAGCAGAGGCACCTGATAGTTCAAGGCAGGTTCAGCTCACCTCCTTTGCCCTAACCGCTGGCAAACTTATAGATCTAGGGGCCGTGCATATAGTACAGTGCTCAAATTCACTTTTTAGTCCTCATGGGAATTCTCAGTTGCTAAGGTTAAGACTAGGTAAGTGGCCTGTCAGGACGCACATGCTTTTTTGCCCGTAAGTACTTGGACCCCAAAGGGTCACCCCATTAAGCTTAGTGCATGGAAGGTCAACACTCATGTTTGGAGTCTGGGGATTCTGTAGTATTTGGATTTGTTTTCCCAAAGCATAGGAACATTCAATATCATGTTGGTAAAGACTCCCAGTAAATCTTGCCCAGAATAAAGTCGCTGTTTTTTTTCTTTTTCAGAAATGTCAATAGTCAAGTAAACAAATTTATTAAATTCAACAGCAGATAACCTTCCAAATTAAAAAAACATGAAAAGAAAAAATAATGTAGACATCAAAGACAAAAATGTGTGTAACAAGTTAATAAAAATATTCAAGGGCCATTTGGAGAGTGCAACAGTGCAGAGAATACAAACAAAAGTATTAACTTTTGTCAAGTTTGTACAACCTCAAGAAACAGACACACTGGTCACAAACCAAGAGGGATCCACAAAGGTGGAGGGTCACATGAGCAGTGGACTCATCACCTCGGCGGCTTAAGGCAGGGTATCTGCAGGACCCATTCATCCAAGCCCCATTTGCCTATTGCTTCAAATTCCCCCTCTGAAACCTAGAATCATATGTATTAGTGCAACTGGTAAGAGCAATTAATCACAGACTTGGGACTGGGAACTAGGGACAGAGGAAAGACACTTCTCCCAGAGCAAATATATGTGTGTTGGGGACAACAACCACAGCAGCTGCTGAATGGCTTCCTTTGGCAATATCCAAGATTTGTGTTGAAAGCAATGGAGAAAGAAGGTGGGTGGTAAAAGTATAGGTATCTATGAGAGTAGGCGGGGTTTTGAGAGAGGAATAGGGAAGACATGACCCAGGACCAGAATCAGAATCAGAACTCAATGATTACTCAAAGCCATCTGAAGCATTTTGGCTTCTGCAACCAGTGCTCAAGCATCAGTTTTATCTTTAAATAAAGGGGTAAAAACCCTGCTGGATCCCCTCCTTGTAGTCCCAGTCCAAGTAAAATTGGGTATATGCTATAATTACAGTTTACTATGGGAATAAACTAAAGGGAAGTAGGTGGGAAATCCCCTCCATATGATTCAGAAAAAAATGAGAGGAGCAATGTTACATGTCCTCGGGTGAGTCCCAATGAACATACTTCAATCACATTATAACAGTCCTTTCAGCTGTTTATACAAGATACTGCTGGAGTCCTCCAAGGAAGACTTTTGTCAGTTACCAAGATGTGTATAAGTCATCACTAACCAAACATGAGACACAAAAAATAGCAAAGCAGGCAAATAAAAAAAGCCCTAGCAGCAAGCTTTCTTTCATCCCTTACCTTAATATTGTATAACTGAGTCTAAACTGCACTGAAGACCTCACTTGAAGTGTAGTAGAACAAACTCCTAAATACAGATGTTTTGGTGTGGAAACTCTTAAGCAGTCCTTATCCAAGTAACTTCCCACGGTTGTTTAATACAATTTGGCATAGTGTATAGTACACGAGGCCATCAGGTGAACTATGAGATCCCATACCCTGCAGCCTCCAGTGCTGAGGACTAAATTTTGGCACCAGCCCCTGGGAGATGAGTACTCTTTCTTTCAAAGACTAATACTGTGTGGCTCAATTCTTCCTTTCTACAGAGGCTGGTCTGGACCTTCCTTAAGGAAGTTTAATTCTGAAAACACTGCCTTGGTGCATTTTCAGTTGTATTTCCCTGGGTCTGGGAGTTTGGTTGAAATTTGAATCTTAACCCAGTTCTAGATTTTTCTTATCAGAAAGGCAGATATGGTTTCCTGAACCCAACTCACACATGTGGGCACATCTGGCAGGAAGAGGGGAGAGCTACTTAGACAACCAGCTAAAGCACAGCTTACATGCTATTACAGGAGGTGAGGTTAAGAATGATACATTCAGTTTGGCAAGGATAAGGAAAGAGCAAGTCAATGAAGGAACACTTTGTCTCATACCAGCTTTCTAATAAATTGCTAAAGAAACACTGCAAAAGCTCATAGATAAAGACATCTGCCAAAAACTAGCAATTTCCCAACATATATATTGTTGTGGTCACCCCGATGTTGCCAGTTTTCAAAATGGCATCTGCATCCTGCTTCCTCCAAGTCACTCTGAGCTGCAATCACAGGCTTACCTAAGGTGCGCTTGGCCTCCACAGAATTACTTTAAGTGGAAAACCTATTTCTAGGTTGAGTAGAAAGGGGCTTTTCCCTTCCTAGAAGCAGAACTGCAAGCAGACGCTACATACACCTCACTTTGGATCCCTTTATAGAAAAACTGCTTTTCCTGTGGTCATGAAAGAGGCCTTAGTCCAGAGCTACCCTTCTGCAGAAGCTTGAATTCCTGTTGAACATCAGAGACTCAAACCTAGAAGGACCTTGTGAGTCCCTCCCTGACTGCTCTTTTCTAGCTACCCTTCTGCATCCTTCTAACACATTAATCATTAAAAATGCAAGCAAAAATACTTTTTTAAATGGCTCTTTTTTGGAGAGGTGTGGCTGAACAAATAAAAAGCAAAACAAAATCTACCCACTTTAGTACGCCTTTTGCATGGAATGCCTTCTTACAGGCAAGGTAAGGAATCTAGTTCCTTCAGAGTCCTCGCTGCCCTCAGCTGCCTTCCTCTTTTGTGCATGTCTTGCCCATAAGCCCTTCTGATCTGAGATAGAGCCTTCCCTGGCAAGGAGCAGCCTGCTCTTTTCCTCATTCAGTTTCTATCTAATTCAGAACTGGAAAAAAATGGGAGTTGCAACTAGATATTCCAACTATAGTTGAGCCTACAGAACCTGCTGTGGCCTTTGGACACTTTTATAGAAAAGGTCATGTTTTTCGCTAGAATGAAGCCAGACATCTGGCCTAAGACTCCCTTCAGCTTTCCAGCAGTATTGTTAATCTTCTGTGAATGATTTTAAAGTTTCCTATCTGACCCTCTAGCAGGGCAACTGTTACACTTAGGGTTTAAAAAAAAAAATTCAAATTGCAAATCTGTTCCCTATGTCAATAGTCAATTTGAGAAGAACACCAACTGCTGAAAACTCCTTAAATAATTATCTTTGTAAAGATGGGAACTCATAGTTATAAGGCTACTAATAAAGGAGCTCAATAGATGTAATTCCTGCCCAGGCTAAGAATCACATACCTGGTGGGGAGAGGGGCAGAATAAGGAGAAAAATTCCCAAATGTTTAACAGACAAACTCTGATTACCTCAAGAATATAAATATTTTTATGTTTTTATTTAAAAGATTCCCTTTTTAATCTGTTCGAAAGTATTGGAAGCTGAACTATACAGGTTCCTGCCACCCACCCTTCCAGTACAGTTTTTTGAGGACATTTTTATTTTTAATTTAAAAATAACAAGAAGACCCTCTCCTGAAACGAGGAGGACCTGAGTCAGCTCCTCAGGCCCCTGTGGCAGTTTGGCCAAAGTCGGCTTTATGGAGCGAGCAAGCAGAGGAGTATGGGGAATTGGACCCTCCCTTCCCCAAGGAAAGGGCTGAGTTCTCCTTAGTGAAAATGGTCCAGATTCAAAAGCCTCCATTATAATATTCCCTGGCACTCTTCTTATACTTTATGTATTGAAGGCAGCTCCCTCTTTTATGGCCAGTTTTAACAGGCAACGAAACAAAGGAATATAGATACATATATGTGTATATATATATTTTATATAGTTAAAATATATACATATTTTATATATGTATATATACACATTTGGGGGTAGAGGAGGAAAGGAGGGTCATGTAAACCTAAACAGTCATCACATTACCCCAAATGAGCCTGACATTAAGCTTCTGCAACCAGTGCTCAAGCATCAGTTTTATCTTTAAATAAAGGGGTAAAAACCCTGCTGGATCCCCTCCTTGTAGTCCCAGTCCAAGTAAAATTGGGTATATGCTATAATTACAGTTTACTATGGGAATAAACTAAAGGGAAGTAGGTGGGAAATCCCCTCCATATGATTCAGAAAAAAATGAGAGGAGCAATGTTACATGTCCTCGGGTGAGTCCCAATGAACATACTTCAATCACATTATAACAGTCCTTTCAGCTGTTTATACAAGATACTGCTGGAGTCCTCCAAGGAAGACTTTTGTCAGTTACCAAGATGTGTATAAGTCATCACTAACCAAACATGAGACACAAAAAATAGCAAAGCAGGCAAATAAAAAAAGCCCTAGCAGCAAGCTTTCTTTCATCCCTTACCTTAATATTGTATAACTGAGTCTAAACTGCACTGAAGACCTCACTTGAAGTGTAGTAGAACAAACTCCTAAATACAGATGTTTTGGTGTGGAAACTCTTAAGCAGTCCTTATCCAAGTAACTTCCCACGGTTGTTTAATACAATTTGGCATAGTGTATAGTACACGAGGCCATCAGGTGAACTATGAGATCCCATACCCTGCAGCCTCCAGTGCTGAGGACTAAATTTTGGCACCAGCCCCTGGGAGATGAGTACTCTTTCTTTCAAAGACTAATACTGTGTGGCTCAATTCTTCCTTTCTACAGAGGCTGGTCTGGACCTTCCTTAAGGAAGTTTAATTCTGAAAACACTGCCTTGGTGCATTTTCAGTTGTATTTCCCTGGGTCTGGGAGTTTGGTTGAAATTTGAATCTTAACCCAGTTCTAGATTTTTCTTATCAGAAAGGCAGATATGGTTTCCTGAACCCAACTCACACATGTGGGCACATCTGGCAGGAAGAGGGGAGAGCTACTTAGACAACCAGCTAAAGCACAGCTTACATGCTATTACAGGAGGTGAGGTTAAGAATGATACATTCAGTTTGGCAAGGATAAGGAAAGAGCAAGTCAATGAAGGAACACTTTGTCTCATACCAGCTTTCTAATAAATTGCTAAAGAAACACTGCAAAAGCTCATAGATAAAGACATCTGCCAAAAACTAGCAATTTCCCAACATATATATTGTTGTGGTCACCCCGATGTTGCCAGTTTTCAAAATGGCATCTGCATCCTGCTTCCTCCAAGTCACTCTGAGCTGCAATCACAGGCTTACCTAAGGTGCGCTTGGCCTCCACAGAATTACTTTAAGTGGAAAACCTATTTCTAGGTTGAGTAGAAAGGGGCTTTTCCCTTCCTAGAAGCAGAACTGCAAGCAGACGCTACATACACCTCACTTTGGATCCCTTTATAGAAAAACTGCTTTTCCTGTGGTCATGAAAGAGGCCTTAGTCCAGAGCTACCCTTCTGCAGAAGCTTGAATTCCTGTTGAACATCAGAGACTCAAACCTAGAAGGACCTTGTGAGTCCCTCCCTGACTGCTCTTTTCTAGCTACCCTTCTGCATCCTTCTAACACATTAATCATTAAAAATGCAAGCAAAAATACTTTTTTAAATGGCTCTTTTTTGGAGAGGTGTGGCTGAACAAATAAAAAGCAAAACAAAATCTACCCACTTTAGTACGCCTTTTGCATGGAATGCCTTCTTACAGGCAAGGTAAGGAATCTAGTTCCTTCAGAGTCCTCGCTGCCCTCAGCTGCCTTCCTCTTTTGTGCATGTCTTGCCCATAAGCCCTTCTGATCTGAGATAGAGCCTTCCCTGGCAAGGAGCAGCCTGCTCTTTTCCTCATTCAGTTTCTATCTAATTCAGAACTGGAAAAAAATGGGAGTTGCAACTAGATATTCCAACTATAGTTGAGCCTACAGAACCTGCTGTGGCCTTTGGACACTTTTATAGAAAAGGTCATGTTTTTCGCTAGAATGAAGCCAGACATCTGGCCTAAGACTCCCTTCAGCTTTCCAGCAGTATTGTTAATCTTCTGTGAATGATTTTAAAGTTTCCTATCTGACCCTCTAGCAGGGCAACTGTTACACTTAGGGTTTAAAAAAAAAAATTCAAATTGCAAATCTGTTCCCTATGTCAATAGTCAATTTGAGAAGAACACCAACTGCTGAAAACTCCTTAAATAATTATCTTTGTAAAGATGGGAACTCATAGTTATAAGGCTACTAATAAAGGAGCTCAATAGATGTAATTCCTGCCCAGGCTAAGAATCACATACCTGGTGGGGAGAGGGGCAGAATAAGGAGAAAAATTCCCAAATGTTTAACAGACAAACTCTGATTACCTCAAGAATATAAATATTTTTATGTTTTTATTTAAAAGATTCCCTTTTTAATCTGTTCGAAAGTATTGGAAGCTGAACTATACAGGTTCCTGCCACCCACCCTTCCAGTACAGTTTTTTGAGGACATTTTTATTTTTAATTTAAAAATAACAAGAAGACCCTCTCCTGAAACGAGGAGGACCTGAGTCAGCTCCTCAGGCCCCTGTGGCAGTTTGGCCAAAGTCGGCTTTATGGAGCGAGCAAGCAGAGGAGTATGGGGAATTGGACCCTCCCTTCCCCAAGGAAAGGGCTGAGTTCTCCTTAGTGAAAATGGTCCAGATTCAAAAGCCTCCATTATAATATTCCCTGGCACTCTTCTTATACTTTATGTATTGAAGGCAGCTCCCTCTTTTATGGCCAGTTTTAACAGGCAACGAAACAAAGGAATATAGATACATATATGTGTATATATATATTTTATATAGTTAAAATATATACATATTTTATATATGTATATATACACATTTGGGGGTAGAGGAGGAAAGGAGGGTCATGTAAACCTAAACAGTCATCACATTACCCCAAATGAGCCTGACATTAACAAAAAAATAATAAATAACTCCTGGGGGTTAAGTGATAACCTGGGTGCAGCAAGAAGGGAAAGGGCACACATTTAACTATTAAACACACTTTGATATTTGTTTGGCAGAGTTCAGGCCAGCCCCAGGCTTCTGCACTTGCCAGACAAGTAAGCTGATGATATTCAAAGAAAAGTTTTTAAAAAGTTCAAGCAGAGCTCCATACCACAGTTTTCCTTTAAGTCAGCTGGCCGGCAGGCACAGTTTTCCGACCACCAAAAACAAAAACTTTGGCTCCAAGGCAAATCAAAAAAAAAAGGGGGGAGGGGGGTATTTCCATTTACAACATGAAAATACAGAAACTTCATCAAAGAAAGAAAACTATCAAAGAAGTCTACTTCCAGCAAAACTGAGGTAGCACTGCTTTCTCTGCATTCAATGCTTAAGTGGTTCTCAGTACAATGTGTTCTTTAAAACAAACAAAAAACTGCTCACCTGACTGACAGGTGCAGCATGTTGATGGATAAACTCAACATGAAATTCAATAGGTCAAAGAAGGAATGAGCAAGAAGTGAAGGAAGTAAGGGTTCTGGATAAATGAGCTTAAAAGGGGGTTGTCACCAGACTGCAAATGCTCTTGGCCGGCCTTGGCTCTCCAAGAGCTCTAAATCGTCTGGGAATAATGCAATGTGGTTAACAGTTAACACTGCTATTCAAATCTGTGTAAATCTCAAAAAATAATTATTACAACCTAAATTCAACCATGTAAACAGCACTACACACAGTACAGACCTGCCCTGAAAAACAATATGCAAAACTGAGATCTGGCACTGCATCATTTTGTAATGTTAATTCAATCTAACCGTCCTATTCCCCCCACCCTGCTTTACACCCTCCCCCCACAAAAAAATCTAATTTGTGCAAGAAATGGCAGGCTTATTCTATCTGAAGGCTTCAAAAAAAGATACACGACATGTAGCCAGGTTCAAAAATTGGGAGGAGGGGTGTTGCCCCCCCAAAAGAAATAACCAAAAAAATGAAGAAAGTGCCTAAAACATGATACAGCATTTTAGAGCCCTTTCAGATACAAGGCAGAGAAAGGTGTAAAGTAGAAAATATCCGGATCTTCAGTAATTTCCAGAAAGGTCCAATTCCTCGGTTGGCTGTAGGGCAGCAGGTAGATCCTTGCTGCTGCTCCTGGGACAGAGCCACTAAGTCTGCTCCTCGGGACACAAGCCCTCGGGCCCTGAGCTGAGTGCCTATCTCCCTTCCCCTTCTCTTTTCCTTCGCTCCATTTCCCACTCCACAAAGGTATCAAAGAGACTTGGCCAGGCCTCATCTTCACTGTAGTTACTGAGGTCGGGGCCAATCACCTGAGTGAAGTTAAGGAACATATTCCAAGTGTCCCGGGAGATGCCCTTGATCCCCGAGGGATTCTCTGTTAGGAAGTTTAGCCATTGGTCCAATACTGGAGGATTGTTCTGGGTAAAGACTAGTTTCCACAGGGCAATGGCTATTTCCCGATGCAGTGACCGCTGCCCTTCTTCGGAGTCCAAGCCAAACTGAAATGTAAACCGGTAGAGATCCGTGAATTTATCCTCTTGCTTGGCTTCTGTTAAGAGGCTAGGGAACCGTGCACAGTTCCCGTCAATGCTGTCTGCCCTTATTGCTTTGCAGCCATCAAAAAACTCCTTCCTGCAATTTTAAGAAGAGGATACAATTAATAACAATAAATCATATCATTTCTAGAGAGGCAGTGTAGTAAGAGTGATTGATTAAGAGCATGACTGAGGCCTGCTGGCCTGGATTTGAATTCTGACTCCTTCACTAATTAGTCCTACCTCAACTGTCACATGATAATATCATCTTACTTTATTATACAGTTTTGGTGAGGGCTAATTAACTACTTCTCTCAGTGCCTGGCTCACGGTAGTAATCAGATAATGGTTTACTCATTTATTCATTCATCTTCCAAAAGCTAAACTCAAATCTCCTGCTCTCTGCCCTGTTTCTCACTCTGCAATAATGACTTAACTGCAGACTTTTGTCCCACATGGGGAAGCTTTGTTTCCCTTTTGATTCTCTGTGAATTATTTGTTTTTGGTATATTTTTGGTGACTGTCAAGGGAGACTTTTGTGGCCAAAGGTTCTGGATGAACCTGAGTACCTGCTACTAGAAATCAAAGTTCTCCTATTAAAAAAAAATTGGGGTCAACTGGTGGCATGGAGGTTAAGACTGGATCCCACATGACCAACTGTATAGTTCAAGTCTCAGACCCAACAGCTTGATTGGCATCCTGCCACGTGTGTGTGCATGCCCAAAATCCCAAGAGGAGAATGTGGCTGAAGGGACTGCATGTGGCTGTCCTCCCTGGATGGTGCTTTCTCACTTTTCCTCCTCCACCCCCTCCCAGTTTCCTTCTCTATTTCTCTCCTGTAAGCACACAAGCCCAATAGCAAGTTAAAAAAAAAGAACAAAAATTATGCATGTATCTTTAACTTTTGTACAACATTCAGCTTACAAAGTGATCTCATGTTGATCATCATTTCAGGGATTCCTGTATACACTACAGAAGTGAGGCCTCTGAGGTTTGGCGGGTAACCTACCAGGGGAACACGTAAATCAGAAATTCTATGGCCTCATCTCCAAGTCAGTTCTTACTCATAATCCTGTGCTTTGTAAATCACACCTTAGGATGACCCTGCCATGTCCTTGCCTACAAGCAACCTCTGCAGACATGCACGAACAGTATATCTACTGCAGCTGTCATTACTGCACACAGGCAGGCCTGGCTAGAGATAATATGCTAAGAACTAGAAGGTGTACTGGCTTTGCAGAGTGACTGAGGCATATTCCAAGAGGTAATCTCTATCTGGGCACTCATGGTACCTGGCACACGGCAGGTACACGATAAATACCGACTGAGTACGGTACCTGGCACACGGCAGGTACACGATAAATACCGACTGAGTATGGTACCTGGCATACGGCAGGTACACGGTAAATACTGAGTACGGTACCTGGCACACGGCAGGTATACAATAAATACTGAGTGAGTGAGTAAACTGACAATAAGGAGAAAAGAAAGGTCCGAGACAACAGGGGGGCTGAGCAGCAGCTGAGCAGAAGGGCTCATCCTGGATTATTCCTCATTTAACTTGAGGCAAAAATGGTCAGTCAATGCTCCATTACAAGAAGCTGCCTGTTACTGCTATGACGTGCCTAAAATTGGACCTAGAAATTAGGCAAAGGCTTTGCTCTGCAAGAAGAAATGAGGAGTACACATCAGATCCAAATATTAAGTTTTACCAAAATATAAATCCCTGAGTCGTACAATTCCTCCCCCCACCAAGATTCCCATGAAAAAGGTATAGAGCCAGGTATACCTGCTGTAGAGCCAGGTATATATTTTTCAAACCCTCAGGAGACTCTAAGGGAGTATATCTAAATCCGAACCACAACTTAGATCAGAACATTTAAGCTCTAGAAAAACTGTTCAGAAGAAAAAAGACTTACCCCAAACCCTATGAAGCCAACCCAGTTCTATTTTAGTTGGACACCACTGTTCAATGGGGCTCTCTTCCCTCTCCTCTGCTCACTTGGTAACAGCAAGTATTTGTGACTAACCTGGTAAATTTGCACATGGTAGCAGCCTGGAACTTCCAAGCCAAGAGCAGCACTCGAAATTCTGTGGGGTCGACACATAGGTCATTGCAAAAGCGCTCCATGCCTTCCTCCAAAATTGCATCCTCCCGCTCGTCCTTGTAGCGCCTGAACAGTTCTTCCAACCTCTGCAACGAAGACTCCTCAGCATTGGACTGGGACTCCCTCCCAGCATCTCCCGAGGATGTTGGCAGCTGGCAGGCCTCAGTGGCAGCCTCTGCCTTTTTGGTCCCATTGACGAGGATATCTCCACCTGGTTTGCCACAGGGTGGCACCTGGTCCTCACGGTGGCCTGCACCCCGCCTGCTATGTGACTTGCTGCTGGGGTCACGGTCTCCATTCTTGCTGCCCAGGGTCGATGAGGGATTCTTACACTTGGTGACACACTGGCCCATGGTGCTGGTGGCCTGGCCTCTAGAGTGGCCCCCTCTGGATCAGATGCCCTTGCTGCCACTGGCCCATGTAAGTCAACATGCCATCAGCCAGAGGAGCCAGCCAACCTGGAAGAGAGTTAGACAGCAGGAGTAATAGGGTATGGACACTGCCCTCCAGGGACTGTGCACGAGGAACCACCATTTTTTTTTCTTTTTTTTTTTTTT
Source organism: Tupaia belangeri chinensis (assembly GCF_000334495.1). Lineage (NCBI taxonomy): Eukaryota > Metazoa > Chordata > Mammalia > Scandentia > Tupaiidae > Tupaia > Tupaia belangeri. The sequence continues at coordinate 781,482 of NW_006159864.1, read as the reverse complement.
TTAAGTTTTTTAATCATAGGGCACATACATTTGCCTGAGAGAGACAGAGGGAAAGTGAGAAATCACCCCTCAGGGAAGATGGCCACGCTGAAATCTCTTCTCCATTCTCCTCTCAGGATTTTGGGCACACATGCCCGGCTTGATTTTCAAGCTGCTAGGTCCAGGGCTCAAACCGCAGTTGGCCATTTGGAAGTCCAGTGCCTTAACTACCATGCTACCTGCTGGCTCCAGGCACCACTATTTCAGTTAAACAACCATGAATCAAAGTCAATATCACCTTCCTCATAAGCCAACTATATTTGTTCACCTTGGAAATGTAGTAGCCAGGGCACGTATAGAGAACCAATAAGAGAAATTTCTAAAATTCTTAAGGTAACATAGGTTACAAAGAGGCTGATTCATGTGTGAAACCCAGCAAAGGCTCCAGTTTTGACAAATATTCCACAGGAAATACATGTCTTGCCAACTTGCCTACACGTAAGAGTTATCTGGACCTTGTTTAAGCCAGAAAGTGCAAATAAATGGTTCGTCTTCCGTTTCCTAATGCCAGCATTCTCAAATCTCCGAAGTAGGATGAGTAGAATGATGGGGTGGCCACATCCAAGACAACTGCACAGTCTCATGACGACCTACAAATGAGGTAATTGATCTGTGGTGTCAAGACTACAAGCAGGAGTCTAGCCAAACAGCAAAGTGAAACTTGTCTCTGATCTCTCCAGATTCCTTTCTGGGCCTGTCCTACACAGGAGGTGAAATGCCTTTCTGTTGTACTCTAGCCATCTCTAGGAGCCATCCACCAAGTTTATACTCCAAGCCAACTTTCCCAAACAAGGAGCTGCTGCTTCCTCCCTTAGGTCCTCAGCAAGGCTGTATGTAGAATGTAAACTGAGTTCACACTATAGCTGACAATCCTATAGGACCTCTATGTTCAGTCTTCTGAAGGAGTGTGTCTCCCCAAACTTAACCCAAATACAGTCTCTAAATAGTAGGCTCATTGCTAGATGAAAATGAAAAGTCAGCACTGCTACATCAGAAACTCATCATGGTGCTTATTAATTACTCATGAAATTAAAGTGTTTTTATTTTTTAGAGAGATTTTTGCTGTATGATGTGTGCCTTCACCAGAGAGAAGGAAAGTGAGAAATCATCTGCCAATGGGGATGGCCATGCCGTAATCCCTTCTCCTGCTCCGTTCTTTTCTTGGGATTTTGGGCATGCACGCACACACACCCGGCATGTGTTTTAAGCCGCCAGGTCCAGGACTTGAACTGTAGTCAACTATGTGGAAGTCCAGTGATATAATCATTATGCCAGCTGTTGGTCTCGGAATTAAGGTTTTGTCTTTTTATAAAATAATTATTTTATTTACCTCTATATATTTTTATTTTTATTTGACCAGAGAGGGATGAAGGGGGAGTGAAAGCAAGCCGCCAGGTCCAGGACTTGAACCGTGATGAGCCATATGGGATTCCAGCACCCTTAGCCACCACGTCACCTGCAGGTCCCCCAGGTATTAAAGTGTTTTAATAAAGTGCTAGAAATTTCTGAGCCAGAGATGAGGCAATTCTTCTAAGATTACTTTGACTATTCAGGACTCTTATTCTTACCTTAAACTATTGATAGCTTGCTAGAAAATCCATTTACAATTTAATACTTGTAAAATTTTGCCAGCTGCTAAAATAATGGCAGCCACTGAAGTTATGTTGTTAATAGAAATGTAAACCAAGAGCCAGAAGTCTAGTTGGAAAAGCAGATATCAGACAAAACCAGTGTCAGTCCTACTTGGGCCTCCCCAGTTCTAGGGATTTTCCTTTGAGATTAAAATTAAAAGCTCTTAAGAGTACTGGCAGTGGGGCAAGAGGGTGATTTTATAGCAGACTGGAACTTTAAACTTTACCTAAAAATCATAGCCTCCTCCAAATAGCACCTGGATAAATTAGGGTGTTATTTCAAAAGGAATTCTGTCAAGGGTAAGCTCTGAGCATACAAGTTTAAAACAAAGAGCACAATCATCCCCCTACAGTTACTGGAGACTAATCACATCAGGGTGTGTCCCATTCCTCACCCTCAAAGAGAATAAATGACAAAAAGACATGTCCAAGCATGCCCTTGAAAAACTTGTAGTTGCATTTAGCCTTCAAAAACACATTAAACCCTTATCAGACCTTTTGGTATGGATGACAGACCCATGGAAGCAGTCTTCAATTGCTTTAATAGTATAGCTAGTAAACAATTAGCACAACCTATTAGAAAGGCAAAGGATTAATTTGTGGAAGACCCATCATACAAGGGAAGCAATTGTTCGAGTTGAATTATCTAACAAGAAGGACTACATACCATGTGGAGGGACTGGTTTCCAGATTTGTGTTTCTAAAGACTAGAGTGCTGAAAAAAACAAAAGGCCCAAACTCACACAAACCCCACATGCTCACAGACTGGCAGCTCTAATTCCCAGGCATGCTGACTCACCAGGGCTTGCTGCTCAGCTCCTGCCGCTGAGGGAGGTAGAGCACCCAGTGAAATAAGAGGATTTCCCAGCCTCCACCTGACCCATCTACCCCAGGCCTCTCACCCCGCCCCCACTGGACAGATGCTTCCTTATAGCAGCTTCCTCCAAATCCTGGTGCCAAGGCCTTCAGGTAGGGACAAAACAGATGGGGCTCCCGAAGAGGCCCTAATCCCACTTACCCAACCCACTTTCCATGTAAGAGCATCTTTCTTGATGACCTGACACAGCAGAATCAGCTGAAACCCGAAGGCTTTTAACATACCCAGCAGATTAGAAAGAGGAGGGGGTAAAATCGATTTTGACAGATGATCAATCAGCAAGTACCAGAGGTCGGATACTTTTTCTGTTCTCGTCCCTTTCTTTGAAATGCCCTCACCATTTCAGTGAGTGTTGGGGAAAGTGGTGATTTCAAGCCAGGAGAAAGTGTTTTCAGATCTGATGGTAAGTCTGCCCCAATGGCTCCCTTCTGTTTCTTCCCTTTTCCCTAAGCAAATACTTTCGCTCTCCCTGAGTCTTCCCCAGGCTCAATCACAGTGCCCAGGCCAGTGCCCCAGGGCTGGCAGCACTTCAAGTATTTTAAAGTTGAAGGTCTCCCTGGACTCACTAGCTAATAGCTAACAATAGCAGTCATCAATTATATTGAGAATTTGATACTGTGCCAGGCACTGTGCTAAGCACTTTAGAGACATTAACTCATACATCCTCACCACAACCCTAGCTACAGACTGGGAAGCTGAGGTTCAAGGTGAAGGAAGGTCATGTAACAAACAGAATCTGGTATGTCTGGCTCAAGAAGAAGCCATAATCTTCACCACTAGGTAGATTGCTGTGCCCACCTACAGTGAGCACCTAGGAAAGGCATACAAAGGGGTGGCCCTGAGTTCAGGAGCGACACCACAGTCACCCAGAGACCATCGGCCACTGGAAAGAGAAGAACACATAATCTGTGCTGAGTGCTCAAAAAAGGTGTCCTAACCACCGCCCTCTCCCAGACCAGCCAATACCATGAGCCAGGCAGGCAGGATGTCCCTGGAGAGTATAGAGTTTGGAGTCAGAATGCCTGGGTTTGAATCCCTTTTCCTTCATAGGCTGGATGTGTGACCTCAGGCCAACTCCCTTAAATTCTTTTCAGTTCCTACCCTTGTAGAGCTGTAGTGGATTAAATGTGACAGTTGCTGGCAGAACTAGTCCACCAGAGTTGGGGACTGGAATTAAACCAGATGCCTAAACCTGTGATGTTTCTGTCCATCATAGTCACGGCTTCGGCTCTGAAATCAAAGCCCTACTCTGCCACTGGCTAATTGTTTGACCCTGAAGGAAACCTACATTTCCTCCATGTGCAAACTGGTATCTGCTTTAAAGAGCTGTTTTAAGGATTCAGTCAAGAAATGCAGATGAAAGGTACCTGGCACACAGTGCTCCAACTCACAGAAAACACTCAATATTATAGCCATTTTTTTCATTAGCAGTTAAGGAGTACCTGGGAGCCCCACCTTGTCCCAGCTGAACAAAAGGCTCCAGACCTCAGATTCCCAGGCTCAGTCCCAGGACTCCTGCCCCCATCATTAGCTCAGGTCTTGTTCAAAAATTCTCTCTCGCATCACAGCACTGGGTCTATTCACCACCTAGAAACACTGGACAACCAGACTCTCCAGAAGACAGGAGTTCCTTCTGACAGATCCTGAATGAAATCAAGCTGAGGATTTGCTGTTCCCTGTGGATACTCTGGCTTATCCCTAACCTGGGGCAGCCTTTCAGCCAGTTACAGATTCTTCTCCCTTCCCACTCAGTCCTCTCTCTACAGGTTTGCAAAAAAACAAGATTTCTAGTTTTCCACACTTACAGTCTTCTAATGGAACTGCCTTTCCAGGCAGTTGTCCCCCCACCACTGCCACTTCTGAGTAGACAGCTTCAACACAATCTGGGCACCCCAGTCCCAAACTGCAGTAACAGAGCATTATTAATCAGAATCATTTTTTTAGTACATAATAATAGCTATATATAAATGTAGCTCTATGAAGTAATTACCCCTACTTCACAGGAAGATAAATAGAGACAGACCAAGATCGAGGGGCCTATCTAGGACAGGAGAAAACAAGAGCACAGTAATTTAAAAGTATGAGCTCAGACAAACCTTGCCCTGAATCATGGTAATGGCTCCTACTAACCCTGACTGTCAACATGCAGCTTCAAAATGGGGCAGCTGCACCTCAAAGGACTGACTGTTGGATAGAGTAAATGAGATAATCCACATAAAATGCTATGCTCAATATCTAGATCACGGAAAGCATTTAGTGAGTGTTAGCCTCTATAACAGTTATTACTACAAAGTTGGTGGCAGCATCAAGCCTGCCTTCTCCAAGAACAGTGCTCTTTCCAGTAGCCAGCCCAGATCTCGTGTGGCAGCTCAAGGACGCCCAGCTCTCCTGTCTCACAATAAGAGACTGCTCTTCTGCTTCAGCTAAGTGGCACAAATGGACTAAATGGAGCCAAGTACAAGGAGGGAAGGGAAGAAAGGAAAGACAGGGAAAAAAAAAGAATTAAAGTAATTTGAAGAAACAAAAAACAAAACCCCAATCAGGGAAACCTACAGGTAGTTGAGTTTTTGGGTGTTTACCTGAAAAATCAAAGATGATAACTCTGCTCAGCAATTCAGCTTATGTTGGACCAAAATCATCATCCAGCTTTTCTCCCTTAATCTCAGCTCCAACTGCTTCTACCTCTCTCCCTCCCTCTTGCCTCTGCACATCAGCCTCCAGAATCCCTCCTCTTCTGCGCCAGCCCTGGCTGCTGTTTTTGGAGATGGGCTTGGCTAGCTGCCTGGCCAAAAGGCCCAGAGCAGGCACTGCTGGACCTAAAGGCCAATCCCAGAGGCCATGGTCCTTGTGGGTGCTCCGGTTCAAAGAGGGATCAGGAAGCTGCTCTACTCTAGCAGGAAATTCTGCGAGGTGATGACAGCCAAATCCCTTGTCTTCTAGAGGCTTACTCTCAATTACAGAAACAGAACTGCTTCTTATGGAATGGAACTACCATGGAGGGCTAACCCACATAGAGACACAATGCAAATGAAAAAAGAGAGAGAGAGAGAGGTATGACTACTATTGTGGAAAGAAAGGTAGACAGGGTCTGAGCAAGAGAAACCAGTATTTGTGGAATATGAGGCTGGCTACATGCTTCATATGCATCATCACGTTCAAATCTTACAACAACCCTGAGAATAGGTTGTTACAGTTTTTATAGATTTCTTAATTGCTAAACAGTGGTACTAAAAAATAAAACCAGTCTGTCAAACTTCCTATGAGAAGGTTTCACAGAGAAGGGGGGTCTTATTCTGGTTATTAATTGACTGTATGTATGAATGGAAGGGCCAATGTGGTTGGTCTATGGTACTAACACATTAAGTAACAATATTTTTAAAACAATCACGTATATTTATTAAGGGATTGACATGAATTATCACATTTAATCTGCTGCAGCTCTACAAGGAAGATAATGTAATTTTTATTTACAGAGGGAGGAAGCAAACAGAGTTTAAAGGAGTTGGCCTGAGGTCACACAGCCAGTCTACAAAGGAAAAGGGATTCAAACCCAGGTAGTCTGACTCCAAACTCTCCACTTTCCATCATTGGTCTCACTCCTATTCTCTGCTATGATGTGTGCCAGGCTATACCCTTTTTCCTAAGCAGATGATGATGCCCCAAGAAAAAACTTATTGATAAGTATTCCAAAGGTACCAAGTCAATATCAATAGACTAAATCCTAGGAAACCTTTGGTTCTGATCTGGGATCTCCCTATGCAATGTCTGCCCTTCAGCAAGTCTCTTAACCTCTCTTAGTTTCTGTGACCCCAATAATAAAGTGAGAGGTCTGGATTAGTCTTTCCAAGGTCTAATATTCTGGAACTACCTTTACCTTTTGGCATTCAAAGAGGATGAAGTTCTAAATTTGTAACCCAAATAAGGATGCACACCTTACCTCCTTCATGAGACATTCTCGCATGTTTCCTTGCCCAAGCCTTTCAGAAAAGGGAAAAATTGGAAATCTAAAAGAGATAAAACAGGGCTATTCCAATCTGAACAAGAATGACAAATAATAATGGGGTTTTTTTTAGCTTTCTCTCTCCTTGGTCATTCTAGTTTGATCTTTGTGGGGTCAGCAATAGGCCATGACATAAGGAAAACAGACCAGAGCAAGCTGGCTCTTTGTTGCAGCTGGCCAGATCAAGAAGCCTACTCAGAGGAATGTCATGTTGGTCGCTGATGGGAAGCCCATCACCCAAGGAACAGCCTTATGAAATGAAGAGATAAAACATAGGAGGCAAATGCTGGCACAAAAAAAAAAAAAAAAAAAAAAAAAAAAGTGTCTGCCAGGTACTTGCAATCAACTCTGATACTTCCTTGACAGAAGAGACCAATCCATTCCACTACTCCATTTGTTCCCATCTAGAGTCTATTTGGTAGCAAGAAGCCACTGACAGATGCTGATATTTCTACATTTTAGCAATATAAGAAACCCATCTTTTCAACTTTCATTTAAGAATTTGTAGAACTGGCTGGGTACATGTTTTTATTTCTTGCTATAAACGCCAGACACCCAAAGGATAGAGAACATGAGTCCATGAATTCCACAGACAGTTTTTCTACAGCTGCCAAAGGCGGAAATGGCTTTACTGGCGGAAGCCATCCTCCAGGGAGTCTCAAGGCAAGACCACAAGAGCCTCTTGATCCTACCTGGCAGCCACAGACTCTGAATGACCTGAGAAAAAAGATGGAAAATGGGTGGTGTCCATTTGTAAACTACTTCCTAGAAAGTACATTTGCAAAAATAAGGGAAGATTGAGGGAATATTTTAAATGTGGAATGACTTCTGTCATTTAGAACTTGGGACTTGAGAGATCACCTTTAGAGATTAGGTCTTACACAGAGCTACTTGGGAGGGAAAGCTATTCCCTGTGCCAAAGCAAACACGACCCGTCTGCTTCTATTTTCATGCTTTTAAAAGACTTTTTGTCCTAAAACATACTGCAGCAGCAAGCTAAGATAGCAGTTCCAGTCAGAGTTGTGTAGAACACCACTTTCAACATCAGTCAGTCTCAAAAGTGCTAAAGAAAAGGGATGAAACAAGAAAAAGAGGAAGGGAGGAAAGAAAAAAAAAAAACACAAAAATAAACCAACTGGCAATATTTCTATAAAATAACCTTAGATCTCATGATTAAGACCAGTCAGCCTAGGATAAAGTTATTTCTTTACTTTTCAAAGTGTTTTCATTGTTCTTACCTTGCATAGTTCAAATATACTACACTAGGAACATATATACAATTAAGGCCTGAGGACTGAAGGCCGTGTGGGTTGGCTAGAACAAATACTATCTGCAATACGAAGCTTCCAAGTACCAAATAATGAAGCATTTTTGGTCTCTGGGCTTCAGAAGTGTTTAATCCCACATGACTCAAAATAACCCAAAAAGGGGTTATATCATTTCACAGACCCACAACCAATTTTTTGGGGGAGAGGTTTTTTTGCTATAGGGCACATGTGCTCACCAGAAAGACAGAAACAGAGAAACAGAGAGGCAGAAAGCGAGAAATCATCACCCAAGGGGGGACGGCCACGCCACAATCCCTTCTCCTCCATTCTCCTCTCGGGATCTTAGGCATGAACGCACATGCACCCAGCATGAGTTTAAGCCCCGGGTCCAGGACTCTAACCACGGTCGAATACATGGGAGTTCAGCGACATAACAATTACACTAACTGCTGGTCTCACAACCCAAATATTTTTTACTGTCACTACTGTCAACAGGTCTGGCTACCCATTTATGTGCAAAAAGGGTATCATTAATAAGAACCGCTAGATTTCTAGGTCAGCCATTTTTTTTGTTTCTACACCATAGTTTTCAGTGTTTTTTCCCTTTTAAAACCAGAGGGCCATATTGGATTTTGCTTCATAGTACCTTAAATGATATGCCTAACACACTCTTCATGTCTAGTTTTACACTCACAGCTTGTTTTCTTCCTTAGCATAGAGCCTCAAGAGATCCCATGGATTAGGCACTAATTCCCTGCTTTCAGTTAGCATATGGGTATCAGCCACCCTAAAGGTTTACCTGATTGCAGCTGAGGAGTCCTCCAACACCCAATTACTAAATCAACTATTCACATTTTAGTCACCTTCCGAGTAGAATACAACTGAATGAAAAATAATTAACTGGAGATAACATTGGATTTTTGCATGTAAGTAAAAGGCAAGAAAGGAAATTGTGAAATGAGACAAACGATAAGGAAGGAACTCAATAGATGATAAATGATTGCATCCAAATGTCTTAAAAGGGGCACCTGAACAACCACAAATGTATAGATGTGGTTTCTAAAGTCACATGGCCTGTAAGTAGGCCTCAGGGTCATCACATGGTAACTAATCAATCTCTTAATGTTCGCTAATTCTCTGAAAAAGAAAATTCTAAATCCATTAAGACCACATTTATCAGCTTTTTCCTAGAGGCCCATGATGGAGGCTGTCTGCTAATGCACAGTGGACAGGAAGAGGAAGAGGGACAGAAAAGACTTGTACAATAAAAGAAGCCCTGCTTTCAACCACATCAGTATACCTGCTCAGAAAAATGAGGCCGCTAAGACTTTCTTTCCTGCTGCCAAATTAAGTATTAAATAGTTATTCTGTGAAGTTTAGAAACTTTACAGAGAAACATAAAGGGAAAAATTTTCAACTAGTAATCTTGCTACCTACAATTAATATTTTGAAGTATATCCTTTCCGTCTTTTATGTAAGCACATACAGATGGTACACATAACTACATGCACATACATATTATATGCACATGAAAACTAAACTGGGGTCGCACTGTACATCTTTTTTTGCAACTTCTTCCACTGAACACTTTTTCATAAAAATACTATCCTGTCATTAAAGTTTTCAAAAAAGCAGCAATTCAACAGTAATATTGGTATCATCATTAACACTCCAACTATTTCACATAACCCATAGACTATTTATACCTTGCTAATCAATCTGTTGAAACTTTGATGGTGTATTACAGAAGACAGCAAAGAGGTTGAGACTGTTAAAACATTTTCAATAGCCAGTAAAGTTTTCTATTGGGGGGGACCATAATTTGTCAATTTAATTCTATTATTAGATATTTATTCTGCTTCCAACAGTCATTATTATAAACAATACTGGAATAATAAACAGAAAAATGCAACTATAATTTGGTACATTTGTAATTAAATCTGAGAATAAATTCCTAGAAGAGAAACCAATGAATATGCAAAAATATATATATGTATATATTTATACATACATATATATACATACATATATACATACATATATATATACACATACATATATACATACATATATATAAAAAATCAATCTGACTTCCCAAAAAAGTGGTGTCAAATTAATTCTGGCAGTGAATTCAGAGTGCCTATTTCCCTCAACATCGTTTGTAACATTTGCCAACTAATTCCACTTTTTTAATATTTATATAAAAAAAATTTTTTTATAACCAGCAGTTAGTGTAATGGCTATGTCACTGGACTCCCACGTAGTTGAGCACAGTTCGAGTCCTGGACCCGGTGGCTTAAACTCACGCCGGGTGCATGTGCGTGCATGCCCAAGATCCCGAGAGGAGAATGGAGGAGAAGGGATTGTAGTGTGACCATCCCCCCTGGGGGGTGATTTCTTGCTTTCTGTCTCTCTGTCTCTCTCTCTCTGTCTGGTGAGTGTGCGTGCCCTATAGCAAAAACCTCTCCAAAAAAGAAAAAAAAAAAAGACACTATGCTGTCATATGCCACATTAATGACATAGTGGTCAATGTCAGTAGTCCTATATAAGATTATAACAAATAAAAAATATTCCTGTCAGTAATGACATTGTAGTTGTCATGTCATAGCACAACACCACACATTTGTGGTGAGCTGATATAAATAAGCCTATTGCAGTCAGTCACTTAAAAGTATGGCACACACAATTATGTACAGTATTTAATACTTGATAATAAATGACTGTTACTGGGCTATGTATTACTATACTATACATTTTATCACTATATAGTGATAAAATGCGCCTACTTATAAAGAAAGAAAAAGTTGGGTCCACCAGTGGTATGGTGGTTAGGGCAGCTGGATCCCAAATGGCCAACTGTGTAGTTCAAGTACCAGACATGGCAGTTTAAAAAATACACTGGGCGCATGTAGGCATAAACCCAAAATCCAAAGCGCAGACTGTTGGAGAAGGGATTATGGCATGGCCAGCCCCTCTGGGGGGTGCTTTCCCACTTTCTCTCTCTCTAGCTTTCTCACCACGAAATGTATGTGCCCTACAGCAAAAATAAACAAAATAAAAAACAATGGTATAAGGAAGAACCTTTACAATGACCATTTCACAACTTTAAACCTCATTCAGGTAGGTGTGTCACAGAATATTATGCCTGTTTTACTTTATTCTGTATTCTTTTTTCTGTCCTCTTCATGTTCCGTGGTGAGCTGATATAAATAAGCCTATTGCAGTCAGTCACTTAAAAGTATGGCACACACAATTATGTACAGTATTTAATACTTGATAATAAATGACTGTTACTGGGCTATGTATTACTATACTATACATTTTATCACTATATAGTGATAAAATGCGCCTACTTATAAAGAAAGAAAAAGTTGGGTCCACCAGTGGTATGGTGGTTAGGGCAGCTGGATCCCAAATGGCCAACTGTGTAGTTCAAGTACCAGACATGGCAGTTTAAAAAATACACTGGGCGCATGTAGGCATAAACCCAAAATCCAAAGCGCAGACTGTTGGAGAAGGGATTATGGCATGGCCAGCCCCTCTGGGGGGTGCTTTCCCACTTTCTCTCTCTCTAGCTTTCTCACCACGAAATGTATGTGCCCTACAGCAAAAATAAACAAAATAAAAAACAATGGTATAAGGAAGAACCTTTACAATGACCATTTCACAACTTTAAACCTCATTCAGGTAGGTGTGTCACAGAATATTATGCCTGTTTTACTTTATTCTGTATTCTTTTTTCTGTCCTCTTCATGTTCCAAGAAGAAACCGCCTCCCAGCACTCAGACACCACGTGAAAGGCTGTAAAGCACAGCTCCTGGAGGCCTTCCTCTCTGCAATAACAACATGATCAATCTTCTAGCTGAAACAGGTATTTGATCTAAACCACATCCTATGAAACTGAAAGTCAGACATGACCAGAACTTGGCTCCCCTCTTGGTTTCAATTACTATCACTGAAACAATTTCTCTTTGATTTTAAGTGTAGAGCCAATTAAAAAATATTTGGGTTTCAAAGACAGTGACAGGAAATGCTCATTTTTGTGTGTCTTTATTGGAAGTGCATACCCTACAGGTTGACATTTGAAGCTTTGAGGTTCGGGTTTTACTTTTTTAACAGTTATTTTCACAAATGTTCATATGGCATGAGGTCCCAGGGCACATTAACATGTATAAAGATAAGCAGATAATTAAATCAAAAAGAGCCTTATATCTGATAGAAAGCATTACAGTATTATAGGCTTTGCAAAGGAAAACATCTGATGATTCCTGCTCACATGACCTGCCAAAACTGTCACCTCCTAAAGGCCATTGCAATGCTGTCTTATTAAAACTGTGCCCCAGCAGCTTGACTCTATTTTAAGAAAAATGAATATGAGAAAATTCTAAAAAGTAGCAGCACCACAAGCTCCTTTGGTTATCAATAAGTGTGAAATTCTGAAGATAGCTATGGACCCAAGATAAATGGTACACACACATACACACACACACACATTTTGCATCCCAAAATAGGGGGTGGTCCTTGAAATTACATGTAGATTTCCTAAATTGCTATCAGTGTTTTGCCTGTACCACAACCACCTTTCATTCCTTCACTCAAAAACCGGTTGCACAGATACACAGCTCCTTCAGCTGTTCCAGTACAATCACGTACTTCCAGTACAATCCTAGGAAGGATAGGACACATGTAGATGCAGAATGACTGGGTTCGCACAGCCTGGCGTGGCGAGCTTTCCAGCACACACTTAGCCATCCTGCCCCTCAGTTTCCTTGCCTGGAAATTGGGAAAATCAAAAGATCACTGTGAAGACTAAATGGCTCCTTCCTTATCAGATGAGCCTGAGTTTAAATGCTGGGATGCATTCCCTGCCCAACCCACCTAAGTGTCATTTTGCTCTAATCCATCACAACATTGGTTTTATTTCTTCATAGTACATAACCACTCTCCGAAATTTGTTGATTTATGTATTGTCTGTTCCCCCTCCTAACAGAGATTTTATCTTATTCACCAGTTTATCCAGTGCACCTAAGCTATATAGCACATAGCAAGAATTTAATTATCTGTTGAATAAATAATAATCACAGATACTTACTGAGCACTCACTCTGTGTAAGGCACTAGTCTATCACTTTAATTAAATTTATTAACTCATGATTGAATAAATGATGTATCTGACATGCTTCGCACTCCCTAGCACAGTTGGTACTCAATAAATGGTAGCTATTTATACCAGTTCTAGTTAGGTGAGGACGCTAGCAAACATTCAACAGTAAAGAGAGTTGAGTCCTAAGGATGCAGAACTCAATTTCATTTTTCAAGCTGGTTCTAAAAACCTAATTTCTTCTGGATCCCTCTAGCCCCCAGAACCCTAGTCACCACCAAAGAAAAGAGAAAGAGGAGAGAATTGTCCAATTACTTCATGGTCCCAATTATTCCCTACCTCATCAGTTTCTCAGATAATGTGATACAAACCCTGCTTCTCTGCCAGCAGTACACAACTCTCTTTTCCCACTTCACAAGCTAATTTTCACCCTAAACACTGCGAAAGCATTTGAAACTGAAACAGGGAGACGTTTAACTTGTCATATCTCTTTTTACCTGGGCCTCAGTCCCTTGGGGAAAAAAATCACATTATTAAATGGAATCAGTCGTGCCTCTCCTCTTAGCAAGGGTGCTAAGTTTATTGAAGCCACAGCCACCGAGCACTCTAGGAAGCTCCAGTGGCTCACTGACCAGGCACACTCTAGTGAAAACCCCTTTAGATGCTGTCTTGAACTCCGTTTTCCCCACCAATAAGTATTTAAAGTGTTTGGAGATGCAAGAGCAAAGCAGGCAGATTTTCTGAATCCTGAATACTACTTGTTTTCAATGGGGAATCACCTACTTAAAACACAAAGGACTCACAGTCAACTTTACACTTCTTGTTATACCACTGTGATATTTACTAAAATCCATTTGATGACAGAGTGACTTTTAACTCTGGGGCCTGAAGCATGTACCTTGCCAAGAGGGTAAGAGATGTGGACCATAAAGGTCCTTTCTCTCATTATAACCGCTGGAGACAATGGGCTGTGTTTCAAATGACGACAAGAAAAGGCCAAGAAGTAAAGTCCTAAACAGGCTTCCAAAGCCAGATGTACTTGCCAAGAAAGCAAAGAGCAGATGCCACCTCCGCTGGCTGGCAGGCCCACTCATTCTGCCCAACCATACGAAACAGCCTGCTCTTGCTCTTCCCACCCCCAGGCCCACTTATGATATTTGGGGTAGAGAGAGAATAGCAACACCAGTGACTGTTCTAGGAGACTGTTTTATAAAAATAGAGCTTCCAATTTTAGGCCTAAAATTGAAAAGAAAAGTAGCCAGAATTAGAAGTTTGTTTTTACACAATACATTGAAAATTACAAGTTTAAATGTTGGTAGCTGGGGACAGGGATCACACCACCACGGGACTTCTCAGTGAGTCATGAAAAATAGTACGGGTTGTTTAACAGTGGATGTCCACCAGTGAGAGGATTAAGAAGTCCACTTGTGTCAGATGATGGAAAACCAAACTGACATTCAACCTGTTCATTCGTATCAGCAGTGGCAGGACTGACACAAATGAATTTCAGCAGCAATTTATAAGACAGAAACATTAAATAAAGTCTTTTTTGAGACCAGTCAAAAGAGGAAATGTTTGAAACCCTGAATATGACTCATTTTTCAGAAGTTAAATCAGTTTAACAGGAGAAAAAAATCTCTAAACTATTAATAAATCACTAACTGAAACATTTCTGGATTTCTAACACCCATTCTTGATTAGCATACCTCTAAAGTGTCAGATAAAAAGCAAAATGCGAGCATTTAAAAGCAAGTTGCTGCTCCTTCAGCGATGAGAATCACTCTGGTGGAACTAGATGAGAACCAGAAAAATTAATCTTTGGGCTTAGATGGATACTATCCTAGCAGTAAAATAATAAAGACCTCCCAAAAGACTTCTGGGTATCATAAATTATATAACAAATCCACTTCTGCCAGGCAGCCAGGATTAATTCCTATTCACCCAGGTTACAACTGCGTATTGCCAATGGGCTTAGAGAAATGGAAGTCAGTATCCAGTACAGCTCAAAAAAGCAGTTGTCTCACTACAAATCAGTTTGCTGACATCAAGTTCTCAATGCAAGAGAAGTCAATCTTAAAGACAACTTTGACACTTATTCCTTCTAAGCAAAAACAAAAATTGTTGAAGAACCAGAAAAGAAAACATTTCATTAATTTCTTCTCCAATAAGTTCTTCTGATTTTTAAAAAAGTGTCTAATATGACATTTTACTATAATAGATACTTTATTATATCTATTAAGTATTCAATACTTTGTTTTTTTGAGAGAGAGATTTTTGCTATAGGGAGTGTGCACTTGCCAGAGAGACAGAGAAAGACAGAAAGTGAGAAATCACCCTCCAGGGGAGATGGCTATCCCGCAATCCCTTCTACTCCATTCTTCTCTTGGGATTTTGGGCATGCACACACATGCGCCCAAGTTTTAAGCCACCGGGTCGGGGACTTGAAAAGAAAAGTTGAAAAGAAAAGTAGCCAGAATTAGAAGTTTGTTTTTACACAATACATTGAAAATTACAAGTTTAAATGTTGGTAGCTGGGGACAGGGATCACACCACCACGGGACTTCTCAGTGAGTCATGAAAAATAGTACGGGTTGTTTAACAGTGGATGTCCACCAGTGAGAGGATTAAGAAGTCCACTTGTGGACTACGTGGGAGTCCAGTGATGTAACTGTTACACCATCTACTGGTCCTGAGAGCATTATACATTATTTACTTCATGGAATACAAACATATGGAACACACACACTTAGGGCTCCTAAGCAGTCACATAAAACAAGTACATAAAAGCAAAGGTTATTGTTTTAGTGACGGCATCTTAGACTGCGAGCTCCAATAAGATGGGAGTATTATAATGACATGAAAAGAGTCAAATGGTACCTAAGAAACACTGAAAAGCAAGCACCTACATGTAGCTGGTGTACTGTAGGAATCTTTCTACGTGCACAGTAGGAGTCCTTCTACATAATAAAGTCCATAAATACTCAGTTTACTATGTACCAGGCATCATTTTCTTTTTTTCTTTTTTTTTTTGGAGAGGTTTTTGCTACAGGGCTAGTGCGCTCGCCAGACAGAGAGACAGAAAGTGAGAAATCATCCCCCGGGGGGATCGTCACACCACAATCCCTCCTCCGCCATTCTCCTCTCAGGGTCTTGGGCACACATGCACACGCGCCCAGCGTGAGTTTAAGCCACCAGATCCGGGACGCAAACCACTGTCGACTACATGGGAGTCCAGCGACATAGCCATTACGCTAACTGCTGGTCCCTCCAGGCATCATTTTCAAAACACTTTTACATACACCAACTGATCCAACAATAATACCATAGGACATGGGCATTGTTATTATTACCATTTTATAGATGAAAAAATTGAAATACAAAGTCCAAGTAACTTGCCTAAAGCCTTACAGCTTTTAAGAGGCAAAGCTAAAATTCAAACACATTTTACTTATTAAAAATCAAGGATAACATTTTTCAAAGCCATTTTTTAAAAGTTTGGAGGTTTATTAAATCACCTCTTTGAAAGAAGCATACTACAGTAGAGTGGCTTTTTGTTTGTTTTGGTGTACAAAGTCCTTCAGTCTCTAAGAAATGAGTTTGGAGTAGTCAGTTAGCTTTCAAACTTTAACTGCAATCTTTAGTGAGAAAAACATTTTACATCCTGACCTGAATGCATACATACAAGTATAACTCAGAGATAAGATTCCCTTACTTTTATAATGTACTCTGATTTATGCTATTTCTTTTGTTTGTTTTGTTTTTAATTCTTGGATATAACCCACAAATCACATATGAACCGTAGTTTCAAAACCTCAACTCCAAACTCAAAGATTCCCTCTACTATCTTTATTACACCAGACACCATGCTAGGCACTGTACAGTCACAATCATATTTCATCTCCATGGCTACCCATTGAAGTAGTCTCTCTATTTTACAGATTAGAAAATAAGCTCAGAAATAAAGCAACTGGGGTTGGATAGCTGTATATTAACAAAATACAATGATCTGTGAGGCTCACACACAGGAAGTTTCCAAGGTCAATCCAGAGACCTTTCTGAGTACACAGGATACGCACATGCCCACTAACCAGTGTCAGCGTAAGCTGGGGCTAGATCACGGCATCAAGATCCTGTTGGGGATGCCATCTCTCTCATTCGTGAAAAAAATAAACTTAAAAAAAAAAAAAATTAAGGTCTATTCCATAGCCTAATGGTCAAGGGAGCCAGACCCCACATAAGTAATTGGGATTAGAATCTCAACCTCAGGCTTGAAAAACGCATCAGGTGTGTGAGTATGAATGCCACAAAACCAATAGGATTGGGAACCAGCAGTTAGCGTAATGGCTATGTCACTGGACTCCCACATAGTCGACTGCGGTTCGCATCTGGGACCCGGTGGCTTAAAACTCACGCTGGGCGCGTGTGCGTGCGTGCCCAAGATCCTGAGAGGAGAATGGAGGAGAAGGGATTGCGGCGTGACCATCCCCCCTGGGGGGTGATTTCTCGCTTTCTGTCTCTATGTCTCTCTCTCTGTCTGTCTGGCAAGCGCACGTGCCCTATAGCGAAAACCTCTCCAAAAAAAAAAAAAAAAAAAAACCAACAGGATAGAAAAATGGAGGAAATTACAATAGCCCCACAAGTGATTTACCTTAGTTCCATCCAATCTCTCTAATACACTGCCAGTGGAGGAATCTTACGTACACATGCATGCACAGACACATGTGGACATGCCATGTCCTTACTCAAAATAACAATAGATCCCCCTTACCTACAGATGAAAATCCAAACTCAACATGGCATATACTCTTCCATATTTGACCTCAACTACTGTCATTATCACCCCACCTCATTCCAAGTATTTCAGGCATAATGAAACACTTCTCTATTCTCCAGGATGCCATGGCCTCTCAAGTCTCTAGTTTTTTACATACACTGTAACCACTGCTAGGAATGCCTCTTCATTTCTTATTCTCTAATCTGACTTTTTCAAACCCTGCTCAGATTTTTGTCCCACAGGACTTCTTACTGATGATTACAAGCCTCTCTGCCTCTCAGCACCTTCATTTATAGCACTGATTTTCTTTTTCTTTTTTTTGGCTATAGGGTGTATGCACTTGCCAGAGAGACAGAAAGCAAGATATCACCCTCCAGGAGATGGCCATGCTGCAATCCCTTCTTCATTTCCTCCTGGGATCTTGGGTGCCCATGAACATGTACCCAGCTTGAATTTTAAGCGCGGGTCCAGGACTTGAACCGTGGTCAACTAAATGGGAGTCCAGTGACATAACCATTACTCGATCTGCTGGTCCCAGCACTGATAATTTTATAGCACAAATCTAACTACATTTTATATCTGATAAAATGTTCTTATATCTGATATTCCTATCATACTGAAAGGTCCTCAAGAACAAAATCTACAACATGCACTCAAATCTGTAGGAACCAAGCACTGGTTACATATAAACAAAGTTTCTTCTTCTTAAAACACCAGATATCCAATGCTTCAGAAAATGAAAGGTGAGTCCTTCAAAAAAATGCAAACTATATACCCTTCACTTTGAATATAATGGTCAGCCCATTACATTTGGGAGGCCAAAAATTTTTTTTTCTTTTCTATGCTTTTCTTTTTAATCTTTATTATTATTATTATTTATACATTCAATTGCTATACATCATTTAGATTGTGAAGATATTTTACCCAGCATGATACACATCTCAGTCCAGTTGAGAATACTATACAGGGAACCAGCAGTTAGCCTAATGGCTATGTCGCTGGACTCCCACGTAGTCAACCGCGCTTCACATTCCGGACCCAGTGGCTTAAAACTCACGCCGGACGCGTGTGCGTGCGTGCCCAAGATCCCAAGAGGAGAATGGAGGAGAAGGGATTGCGGCGTGACCATCCCCCCTGGGGGGTGATTTCTCGCTTTCTGTCTCTATGTCTCTCTCTGTCTGTCTGGCGAGCGCACGCGCCTTATGGCAAAAATCTCTCCAAAAAATAAAAAAAGAATACTATACACATCCTCATTAACAGATAACAAACTATGTCTGTGTCCCACAAATACCTTATCTCTCCATCTCCCCCCCTAATTTCCGTTCCTGCACTCTTGCCCTGGGAGGCCAAAATTTTCTAGCTTACAAGATTGGTTTTGAGTTTCATAAATCCCCTATGAAATGGTCTACATTCCATTTGGGAAAGCCAGTCCCTCACATCATACTTCTACCTTAAAACCTTTAATGTCTGGTTCTTATTAGAGAGAAAATATCTTTTATCTGTTTGGAAACCTTAAACACTGTTAAAAGTGTTTTTTAAAGGTTGTTCTGTTAAACTGCTATTATAACCCACAGCTCTTTCACTACAGTACAGTTGTGTCAGAAGTACTAAATGCCTGGGACCTTTAAAACTTTGTGCTGGGTGGCTCCATTTAAATACTATATCCAAATAGTAAAAGAGCAAACCTGAAATGGGGAGGAGGTTAGGCCAAACTGCTCAGAGAGAAGGAAAAAACATTTCCTTCCAAATAGGGAAAAGGCAACTGGAACTTTACCTGTTGCAAAACTTTTTATTATCTCTTTTTGCTAGGCCAAGCAATGGTTGAGCTGGAAGCTTGGAAAAGCAAAAGCTGTGACAAATTAAGCAATTCCAGTCCTTTTACTGGGGGAGGGGGGATGTTACATTCAGAATTAAACATTAAGTCTTCAACTGAACACTTTTTTTTAAAACTTGATTTTAAGTACACTATGATAGTTTAAGTTTCCAACAACCTAAAAGAGCTTTATTTTAGAAATGGAATGACTCCAGATGAACTGAAAGGTTTCTCTACCATGAGAAGATCAGAAATAAGTGGTGCTAGAAACATGTTGAGAATGGCTTGCAAAGTATTGAACTCTCCCACTATGTTTGTATGTCTCTCCTCCTGAAATTGTCATACATTTATCTTTTTAAATGTGTGGTCTTGAATGCTTATCCTTTTATGGACATTATAATACCATGGAGATAATGTGTATGATTGGGAAAGAATAGTCTTCTTTCACGAGGCTCTCATAAAAGCACAAATGCTGAGCTGCCCTCAAGAGATCTTAACCAAGACACATCGATCCAATAGCAATTTCCTAAGAGAAGGAAACAAACAACCCCACTCTAGCTTTGCAAAACCTAGTCTGTAGATCAATGGCCAATGTCACAACCCTTGCCAATCCTTTTTTAGAATTTATCCAGACCCATCAGCCATTATCTATAAGTAATGACTAACTGCACCAGGGGAAACCTGACATCTGACCTGAGCGAGAGCGAGGTGGTCTTATGATTTTTACATAAAAGGAGAAAGGTAAGTTTGGTTAGAAATCAAATGAAATCTGCTCAAAGGATGCTTACTGTATGTAATAAATTAGATCTTAGTGAAAATAGAGATTTTTAATCCTGCAAGATACAGTCTTGAGGGGCTCTTTTTTCCTTTCTCAGTGTGCTCAATAACACAGGTCATGATCTCTCTCTCTCCCTCTCTCAGGAGACAAGACATTATGAATAACAAAAATAAAAATGTACAGAGTATGACGACTTAAGGCATGGAACACTGGATCCTTTTCAGGTGGGAAAAATCTGAGTTTCTCTTTATGATATCATGTAGAAACCTTGTATTAAACAAATCAAATAGAAAAATCTTGGGCTACATCATTGTCACCATTTTGCTTTTTTGGGGGGGGGGAGGTTTTTGCTATAGGGTATGTGTACTCACTGAAAAGACAAAGACAGAGAGAGAGAAAGCGAGAAATCACCCCCTGGGGGGAAGGCCACACCGCGATCCCTTCTCCATTCTCCTCTCGAGATCTTGGGCATGCATGCACATATGCCCGACGTGAGTTTAAGTCACCAGGTTCAGGACTCAAACCACGTTCGACTACACAGGAGTTCAGCGACATAGCCATTACACTAACTGCTGGTCCCTTGCTCTATTTTTAAACCTAACCTTGACTAGTAACACTTGGCAGGAAGACAGCAGACGTGGAATCACCTTTACAGAATTTTTTTAAAACTATAATTTTAAACAGTAAACAATATATTACGAAGCACTATACCAGATCTGTGGCCCTTTAGGCTTAGTTAATTAACAGCAAGATCACTTGAAGAACACAGAGCACCAACCAAATGTAGATAATGAAAGACAATAGTGTTAAGATACACAGAAAATGTCTAGGGATTACAGATAATTAAGGGTTAAAAACCTCAAAAAACCACAAACTACATCTGAAAGCAGCCTTCTTGGCTTCTATTGCTCAATAGAGATTTCAGTTTTATTCTGGGGTTTTACTGAAAAAAAAAAGAAAAAAGAAAAAAAATCACCTCCCACAACAGTCTATCATTTCTACCACTACTTGTTTTTCTTCTCACAATCTCCACTATGTTGAATTATGAGAAATATGACAGAAAGTGAAATTAAATTTTAACTATTGCCTGTGTTACTGTTCAACTTCATCTTGGAGCACATGCCACACTGTCCCTACAAAGGAATAACCCACGAGTAATGTACAGGTCAGCACTTCAGATCGGGCAGAGCCTCAGCGTCCGGAGCCTTGAATGCATGCATGGCTTGAGTTCAAGAATAGTGGTTAGGCTTTTCCTCTCTCCCCAACAGAGCAAGTAAAACCATAACTCCTGCTCTAGGGATTCCCAGCACTGAAGAGTGAAAGGAGCTAAAGATCAATCCAGGTTGTGGAGAAACTGCTGAAGGTGAAAGAGAAACAATGCTACTATTTTTTCATTATTAAAAAAAAAAAAAGCTACCAACACTAATGTTGTTATTTTAAAGTCTACTCAGTCTACTTTCTACTTTCTGGGTTTTTTTTTTTTTTTATCATAAAAGCGGAAATAGAAATTTGTCAATTTGCTTCAATGAGGCAAGTCTGTCTGTCTGTATTTACTAACTTTTCAGAGACAAGGTCTTGATATGTTGCCCATGCTGGCCTCAAATGCATGATCCTCCTGCCTCATCCTCTGAAAAAGCCACGATTAAGGGTAGTTGTCACTTGGTCAGTACGCTAGGTCTTTTTTGGCTCATATTTGGACCTGCTCCATAAGGACCTCATTAAGTAAGATGTGATACTGAGCAAGAATTACTGAGTATTAGAACTTACAAACTTCAGCATCCACTATCTTTATTATTTTACAAACCTATTTGCCCTTCTAATTATTATCCACCTAATATTTTTCTGCAAAACTTAAAAAATATTTATATCTACTTTAGTATCAGCCAAGCACCATTATCCATGTAGCTAGCCATAGGTGTGGTATGCTAGTTATGCTTCCAACATTAGAAAAAAATAGAACTAGTAAACAAAAATTATTTGTCATGGGAACCAGCAGTTAGCGTAATGGCTATGTCGCTGGACTCCCACGTAGTTGACCGCTGTTCGCGTCCCGGACCCAGTGGCTTAAAACTCACGCCGGTCGCGTGTGTGTGCATGCCCAAGATCCCAGGAGGAGAATGGAGAAAGGATTGCAGCGTGACCATCCCCCCTGGGGGGTGATTTCTCGCTTTCTGTCTCTATGTCTCTCTCTGCCTGTCTGGTGAGCGCACGTGCCCTATAGCGAAAACCTCTCAAAAAAAAAAATTATTTGTCACATACCACCAAAAATTATTTCATGCACCCATCAGTGGTACAAAAAACTCTTGAGTGCTCATTTCTACAGTATACGATAACCAAAGCCACTGTTTCAGAAACAGTGATTTAGTCCTAACTCTTTCATGTCACAGTTAAGAAAACAGACTCAAAGAGGGGATCTGACCAGCCCAAGAACACACAACAACTGGCAGTATAGTCTTGACTAGAACTGAGGACTTCCACCCTCCAGATGACTGAGCAACAAGGAGAATTAGAGACCTAGCCTTAGAGGAATTCACCTATGAGAGAACCTTAAGCAATCAGTAAGCCCTGTACATATCGATCTGGGCATTTCATTTTCTCTGAGGGAAAAACAAACAAACAAAAACATAACATGGTACTTTCCAGTTGACTCTCAAAGATTATCCAGACTGGCTGAAAAAAATCTGTTTCTTTCCCAAAATCTCATGTCACTCTGCCTGATCATGAACCTCAAAAATATACAGCCAAAGTTAAACATGTCTCCTAGATAAGATTCCCAATTTTTGATCCAAGAGTATCCTAGCCCTTGTCCCCATTGCTACAACTCATCCAGACTCTGTAAGGTTTCAGGAGGATGATTTTTCCACCTCTGGGTTGAAGGCCAGCCTTGGAAACAGGTTGGAAGTTTCCATTAGAGTCACTCACATACTTCCCCGATACCCAGAAGGCAGGTTTTATTTTCAAGCGATAAATAACTTGTGTCTACTGTGCTCCTAAGCAAGGTTTTATGCACTGTCCCAAACACTGACTATATATATGAGGTAAAATGATATAGTTCCTGGCCCCATGGGAGTTGCCAATCCAGAAAAGCTTAGCTATGTGTGCCATGTAACTAATAATAGCTGATGTTATTGCTTATTTATATGCCAGGCACTGTGCCATGTCCTTCAAATGGACTATCTTATTGAATTCACACAACTATTTACTATGATTATCCTCACTCTATACATGAAGGAACTAAAGCTTAGAGATAAGTGGGAGGGAACTGAGGCTTAGAGATAAATGAGTCATCGAAGGTCAAGTAGCAAGTAGGTGGTAAAATCAGGACTCAAATCCAGAACCTCTTGACTCTAGAGCTATGTTCTTAGCCAATGCACAGTGTGTGCCTGAACTTTTTTTTTGGAGAGGTTTTTGTTAGAGGGCGCATGTGCTCGCCAGAAAGACAGAGAGAGACAGTGACAGAAAGTGAGAAATCACCCCCAGGGGGGATGGCAACACCGCAATCCCTTCTCCTCCATTCTCCTCTCGGTATCTTGGGTGAGCACGCACACATGCCCGGCGTGAGTTTTAAGCCATCGGGTCTGGGACTCAAACTGTGGTCAACTACATGGGAGTCCAGCGACATAGCCATTACGCTAACTGCTGGTCCCATAGCCATTACGCTAACTGCTGGTCCCTGTGCCTAAACTTTTTAAAAAGTCATTTTTAAAGGGTAATGTGAGGACTGGGTTGTGGTGGAGCCACTCAGCAAGGCTGACCCACATGGGACGGTTCCAGGTTTGCATCTAGACACCTCCCTGAGTATGTCCAAGATCCAGCCTGGTGGAGACTGGGAGGGGTCCTGATGTCAACATCCTGTTGGGAGTGCTGTTTCTCCCTCCTTCATGAGAAGAAATACATTAAAAAAAAAAAAGTGGGCCAGCCTGATAGCCAATTGGTTAAGAGAGCTAGATCAATCCCACATAGCCAATTATCCTTTGAGTCCCAGACCCAGCCACTTGAATGACACAGCAGGTGCATATGCATGCATACTCAAAATCCCAACAGGATGGAGAAATAAAGGAGAAGGGACTTCAGTGTGACTATGCCCCATCAGGGGGTGGGAAGGGTGTTTCCTCTCTTTTTCTGTCTCTATGCCTCTCTCAGGCAAGGCAAGTGCATGCACCCTCTGGCAATTTTGAAAAAAAAAAAAAAAAAGGAACATAAAGTCTGTATAGCTGGATGCCAGCAGATGGTGTGGTGGTTAAGGCTCCAGATTCCCACATGGAGGGCCAATGGTACAAGACTGGACCCAGCAGCTTAAAAGTCACACCAGGCACATATGCGGACGCGCCCCAAATCCTTAGAGAAGAATGAAGAAGGGAATATAGCATGGCAGTTGCCCCAGGGAGTGATTTCTCATTTTCCTTCTCTTTGTCTCTCTCTGGCCAATGCACGTGCCCTATGGCCAAAACCTAAAAAACAACACAAAGCAAAAAGTCTGTATACTGACTTATTAAGTGGGCTTGTTTCTTGTGTTGGGGAAGTCCATAGCTAGTGAACCTGTGGAGTTCAAGAATATAGCCCACTCTGTGAGTACTACCTCATGATGACTGAGGGAGGAGTTTGTTCTTTGTACCTGAAGTATTCAATTCAAAGTATTTCTTTTTCTTTTACTTTGCTGGGGGTTGGGGGTTGGGGGAGAGTGAGAAATGACTCCCAAGGGGGGCTGGCCACACTGCAATCTCTTCTCCCTTCTTCTGGCATACAGGCATGCAGACATACACCTGACATGTTTTCACATGGCAGGATTTGAGACTAATCATGTAGGTGGCTCTGTAGGATCCAACCACCTTCACCTCTACACTACCAGCTGGCCTCCAATTCAAGGTCCCTTGATGTCAAGAAACACCATCAAATAATAGTAGGTGCACACTGGTAATTATCAAAATCAACTTTAGGTAGACTTAGTCCATTACTACTTACAGGATACAAAACTAGAAAATTAATGCAATATATTCAAACATATCTTTGGCCTTTGTTCCTGGTTCCTGACAGCTCCTAAAACAGATTTTTTGACTGATATGAGTATTTTTTGTTACTCATTAAGAGCCCCTTGGTCCACACTTGAATTTAGGCTAACTTCAGGGTAGACCTTCAGAAACTTTCAAGGGAGGGGCTAGTAAAACCAGAAAGATCAAACACATCACACTTAAAGCCTTTCTTTCTGACCTCTGGACAGGGATGGGATGGCTGGAGACATTGTTCAGTCATCAATGGCCAATGATCATGCCTACAAAATGAAACCGCAATTAAAACTTGGAAATAAGGAGGCTAGAGACCTTGCAGGTTGGAAAACATGTAAATCAACATGCCAAGAGGGTGGCACACCTGAAGAGGACATGGAAACGCAACACCAAATAACAATGCTCTATGCATCTCTTCCAACTGGCTGTCCCTGAGTTATATCCTTTCTAATGAAACTGTAATCCCAGTACTATGATTTCCTGAGTTCTCTGAATCATGCTAACAACTTTCTGAGCCTGGGGCAGTGGGGAAAGGGGTCATGGGAACCCTCAAATTTGTAGTCTGCCAGGCAGAGGTCTGTATAACTTGGGTACACACAGACCTGCGTTGGCATCTGACATGGTGCAATCTTGTGAGATTGAGTTATTAACACATCAGAAATCTGTGCTTAACTCCAGACAATATCACAGCCAAATTGCTGGACACTCAATTGTTGCCAGAAAACTGTTGGAACAATGTAATTAATAAGCTCAGAAAGAGGCCCACATTAAAACCAACTCCACTGATGCTTAGAAGCCACTCTCCTGTTTGATCTAATAATCACTGAATACATGCCTGCCATCAATTCAGAACACTAGTAGGCAATCAGGACCCAAAGACAGATCAACAAGTCCGAAGTAGAATAAAACAAAAAAAGAAAACTAAAGAAAGTATTTTGATCTACTAAAGAGAACATGAAATGTAGAAATATGAAGTCTAAAATTATTCTAGGGTCAGTCCATGGCCTAGTGGTTATATGAGCTGGATCCCAAGTGGCTTATTACACAGTTTAATACTGGATCTGGAGCTTGAGAAACACGCCACGCATATGTGTGTGTGTCTAAAGTCCCAAAAGGAGGGAGAGATGGAGGAGAAGGGAATACAGTGTGACCATGCCCGTATGGCAGCGTGCTTTCACACTCCACACCCTATCTCTGGTGAATGCATGTGCCCTTCAATAAACTAAAAAAAAAAAGATTCTAATAGTTTTAGTTGTGATTTATTTCACATTTATTACAGTTCATTATTAAGAAAGTCACGAATATCTCAGCAGTTTGCATTAACTGTTCCCTTTGGATAGCAGACATTGTTATATGATAGTAGCCACCACCACTCAGTGTTCTTTTCATTATGTTCTCTAACCCAAACTCATAGACCCACACACATTATTCTATCTTATTTTTCAACCTTTAATTTCTCAAAATAAAGTTAAAATAGACTCAATAAAAAAGAGGCCAAAATTCCATAAGCAGTTTATCATGACTGACTAGTCGATCTTGAAGACCAGTCTAGTAAGACCAGCCACCACATCCCCGCGTTCAGCCCTCTGCAGCAGAAATATACTTTCTGGTCAGGATAGAGGGGACTTGTGGTCAGGGCCAGCACATCTCCCAACAATGCAGGTCCCTTCTCCTTATGAATGGTGCTCCCTGGAGTTCGGCAATTTTCTGGGTCTGCTCCTTCCCTACCCACTGCTCCACTGCAAAGTGCCCTCTTCCCATTTTCTACCCTTTCCCAGCTAGACCACTGATGGCATCTCTTTCCCACCTACACTCAGTCCGTATTACATCTCAGACACCACTCAGCCCTCTCTAAGGCCTGCTCCCCTAAGCACACTCCTCCCCATAATTGAACTACCCATCCTTGATGCCTCTGGAAAAGTCTTTTGACTTTTCACTTCCATAAAAGGTTAGGAAACTCCCAAGCAGAATTCTCCTTACCATGAGCATGAACTACAACCAATTGTTTTGACTAAAAGGCTAGACATGTAACTAATTATTTCAAAGAAAAACTAATTTGTAAAGAATAAAGTAACAATGAAAACACTCTTAAAAACAGACACAAACATTCACTCTATCACTCCTCTCAATTTCCACTTACTGAGAAAAAAAAAGTCACCACAATTGAGAAAAATGCCTCCTCAGAAGGCCTGAGACTTCCTTTCTCTCTCTTTTTCTTTAAAGGATTATTTTATTTAATTTTCTTCTTTCCCTCCCTCCCTCCTTTCTTCCTTCCCTTCCTTCCTTCCTTTCTTTCTTTCTTTTCATTTGACCAGAGAGGGACAGAGAGAGAGAGAGAGAGAAAGTGAGAAACCAAGCCATCAAGTACGGGACTCAAACCTCGGTTGACCATGTACAAGTCCAGCCCCCTAGTCTACCACACCACCTGCCAACCCCCTTGAGATTTCCTTTCTCTTAAAATCTGAGCTGCTAGAGTCCTAGAAAACTTTCTATAGTAGTATTCTGAACCTCCCCCTAATGTTTAAACACCCAATAGGTAATCATTAAGGAGATATAAAGCAAGCATTTTAACTGAAAGCAAATTTGTTTGACAGATACAAAAAACAAGGCATATGTGTTCATTCTGGTTATTTCCACAGAGCTATTGGAAAGTTGCTGTCAATGGTTACACCTGGTGTTCCAGTTCAGATTCCAGAGTGGGTCACTGGGAAAAGGAAGTATATGGTCCAGTATTTTGCACAGGTACTCCCTAAAATGTGCCCACTTGCTTATCTTTTTTTTTTCTTTTTTTTTTTTTTTAAGAGAGATTTTTGCTATAGGGCACGTGTGCTCACCAGAGAGACAGAGAGAGACAGAGAGACAGAAAGTGAGAAATCCCCAGGGGAGATGGCCATACCACAATCCCTTCGCCTCCATTCTCCTCTTGGGATTTTGGGCATGCATGCACATGAGCCCCACTTAAGTTTTAAGCCACTGAGTCGGGGACTCGAACCTCAGTCGACTACATTGGGGTCCAACAATATAACCATTATGCATCTGCTGGTCCCAAGCTAGTTTATCTTAATAGCTTAGAGTGACAAAGTCTAAACTATTTGAATGCAATGCACTCACTTTCAGAAATATTCTGAGACAAAAAGGCAAGCTCTCCTAGTAAGCATCCACAACCTCTGCTAAACAGGGAGTCTCTCCTATTCCCCATTAATAATTTTGTTTCATATAAGCTTCATGATAAAGAGTATCTGCTGAAAGATGTATAGTTTATGACAAAATGTTTGAGTGAAGAACCCAGAAAAATAGAAAACCGAAACTAAAGATTCAATTAAATTCTGAGAGCCTACACCAACTTGAGACAGGCAGTGTCACTGAGAACAAGAATTAGTGCAGGGAAGTCTTGATTCTAGTAGTGTCGCTGCCTATGCCTTGAAATGTAACTTTAAGCAAGTTACCAACTTTTTTCTATTTGTTTTTCCACTAAAATCATCACTTTTAAACCTGTTTTTAGCCTTAGAGTTCCGACATTTTATTCCATTGAAATTGTATCTTGTGGTGAAGCCCAATATAACAGAATATTATAGTAATTTTTTGCAGAGTAAGGCAGTAGAGTTAATGGGAGGAAGATTGCAAGAACCCCTCATCCCTGCCTCAAGCATACTCCAGCAACAGCTCCCAAGAGGGCTCCTCAAAAGCCCAGTTTGAAATAAACATCACACTGGACAGCTAAGTTTCTTCATGGTCTGATTTTTTTCTCTGCTTCTTTCTAAACTGGAAGAAGAGGGATAACTGTATTTAATCTACATTAAATTGAATGCTAGGTTATACTAAATGCTATGACTTGAATCTTGTTCACAATCAAATTTTAGTTCACACCAGCCCACTTTAGGCATACACTATATACAGTTCAAACTCTTCATGAACAAGAGAAAGCTAAAAGATATAACCGAACTCTGCTGCATGACTGTGGAAGCAATCTACGACAAAAATGAGGAGGCAGGTCTTTCCAACACTGTCTACTAGGCTGATAGGCAGAGGTGGGGACAATGGTTATAAGACAGTAAGCACTCTTAGAAAAGGAAATGCCCAAGGCTTCAGTGGTGCTATTCAAGATCCTTAGTTTGTCATGAGATCTGGTCTGGATCTCAGTAATAGATTTATTCTCACTTGCCAGGTCCTGAGGTTGAAACATCCAGCACAGCAAGACACAACAGGAACATAGATGACACTTCCCAAAGCCATGCAATCTAAACTACCATGCTGCAGTTCAGCCTGAAACCCAACAACAGTACAGCTTAAAGGACACTCGAACAAGGACAAGCCCTCAGGAAGGCAGGAGGAGTCATCAACTTTAGCTCTACCTTTCAGTGTAATTAGGTTGGTATCTGGGTGCTAAGCCTAAGTGACTTATTTTGCCTCAAGGGCTAAACACCACCTCAAGACTGACTTACTGACCTTCCCTATTCTAATGTATGCATTTATGTAAGGTCTAATTTCCACATATCTTAAAGATGATTTAGCCTTTTCTCCCCTGCCATTTTCTCCTTTCAGCAGGTCACAACTTCAAAGAATTAAGAGTATGAGCCGCTTCCAACCTTTTCTCATTATGTCAGAAAACGAAGTTCTACTTTGTAATTATTCACTAATTAAACAGTCAAATGCTGTGGCAATCCCTAGAAATAGGACCCTCCATCACCTAGAAGAACAGACACAGAAACTAGTGAAACTAGATTTGAATCGAAGGACACTAACTCAATTAACCCTGGTCTGTTGTGCAGAAAACCTCAGAACATTGTCCGAACATATAGGAAGAACTGATCTTGGCTCGCTGATACCAACAGCAACAGACACAAAAAAGTAATTGTAAGTTATCAAGAGCTGGGGAAATAGGAGTTGCCATGCAATTAGCATCACTTCAACCTGAGTTACCACTTCTTCACCTCAAAACAAATGGCAGCCAGTGTACAATTAATTCTCCTTACCACAGCACATAGACCAAAACAGTAGCAAAATCAGATTAACTTTTAAGTCATCTAAGGCAATGCAAAACTACTTACCCACCACTCCAATAAAGTGCTATCAACTGGCTTTCTAGGCTGCCCACTTTTTAGAGTTAGTCCAAAAGCCCCTGAAATTTAAGAAGCAAACCCACTGTAGCCCAGATAAAAAGGTCAGCTCAGCTCCAAGAATTCAGTTCACTTAGATTTGCGGATTCCTTCCCCAAACACAATTAGTGGCCAATGTAGGAGTCGATGGCTTCTCGCTCTGTTCCACTCCCCTCCCACCCATCCACCCCCTTTCAAAATTAGAAAAGAGCTGCCAGTCTCCAAACTGGTGGATGAAATTTCAGCCTACAGGGCATTTCCATACTTCAGTTATAATAAACCATTGAAATGAGGATGAATAGTAGAAAGCGTAATAACCCATCAGATAAAAGATTTTATGCCCCATATCAGCATATAAAGTCAAGCACAAAATCTTTAACCTGGGCCATGTACGCGTGTATGTTTGTGTGTGTATGAGATAATGATACATCTCACCATCATCTTGCCATTCCTTTCAGATACAGGTACTACTCTTTGGTATGGAGTTTATTACTTGCGTGGTCCAAGCTGTTCACTTTAGGTATTTGCTTGCTGGCTATTAGATTCCCTTTGAAGTTGGAATTCAGTAATTGTGTATCAGGCTCTACTCCGTATCTCCTTCCTTACTCAAGAACTGCCCAGAAAGCTCTATTCAAGTTGGTTGTATCTACAGGTGCTACTACAGTACAAGAACCCAAAACAGGGTAAGTTCTTCTATGTGTCCTAGATACAACAAGGTTTTATTTAGCATTTCTAATACCAAGTTTACTACAAGAAGGCCAGGCAATACTTAAGTCTCTCGATCACATGGCTAAAGGGCCAATTCACTCAAAGAATACACTAGTCACTGTCATGGAGTTCGAAAGAAGAGAAAGACATATTTTTTCTGTTTCAGCCCATTGTGACATGACACAAAGGGCCAAATCAAGAAGAAATCTTAATCAGGCCACTCAAGTGGACAATCTGGTCAAGGTGAGACTGAAAAGGAACAGACTACTGGAGATGAATGCCTCAACAGAAGCAAAGGCATTTACATCCCTTGGTGCTATGCCAGTCCAAAGATGCTGACATAGTGGAACTGAGTCCCACAATGGTCATTTATCTCATGTAATCCACTGAATGAACAATTTGCATCAACCTACACCTCAGCTGAGGGTTATTAGTCATCAGGAGGACTAGACAAGTGTGGGACTATTACAACATAAACTATGACTCCTTAAAAAAAAAAATTAAAACTTAGATCCTGATGGTCATCTTTGTAGATGGACAGGGTAATATTATTAACACTGCCTAATCCTATAACCTTAAAGTCATAAGGAGCCAGAAGCAAGGGAGGATTCATATACTAAACGCATTCAGAGTACTTATTAGGCAATTTTAAATAGCAACACATAAGACAAAAAAGGTGTGCCCTCAATTGAAAATCCTGCTGCATTCTGGACCCACAGCTCAAGAAACAG